>NW_021179720.1:0-984 GCF_002162155.2 Triticum dicoccoides | reverse complement strand
CTCACTGATGCACCGTAGCGACGCGCCCGAGCGCCACCGAACACCATCGCCGCCAAAGCTCGTCGCCGGCATGAGTTCCGGCGACCCCACGACCTCCCACTTGGTCCTCTGGATGCGCGAGAGCAAGGGCCATCCCCTGGTGCCCTCAGCGCGCCAAGCTGACGCCTCTAGCGCAAGTCCGGCGTGCCCCCGCCGTGTCCTGTGGTCGCCGCCGGCTGGTCTCCGGTGACGCCGACGTGGCGCACTTACTTAGTCGCTAATGACCCTGCTAACAGCCCTATCTCTCACTGACATATGGGCCCCACGCCCTTAACTAACCACGGTTAACCCCTGTTTAGTTTAAGTTAACCACAGTGGCCCCACGCGTCGGAGTTGACCTAGCTGATGTGGCCGTTGACCGGTCCCACCTGTCAGTGAGCTAAGCAGCCCTGTGACACTGACGTGTGGACCCCACATGTCAGGTTTGACCCTGACCGACCTCTGTTGACTTGCTGATGTCATGCCAACGTCATGCTGACGCAGTAATGTTTTCTGGATTTAATTTAATTCTGAAATTCCAGAAAATGCCTAAAACTTCAATAAATCATAAAAAATTAACCGTAACTCCAAATTAAATAAATTATATATGAAAAATTATCAGAAAAATTCAAGGAATCCATCTCTACCATTTTCATGCATGTTAGAACAACTTATAGGTGCTGTTTAGCACAAATCAATTAAATGGCATTTGAATAATCACATATGGAGTTTGATTTTGAATCTTGTATTCAAACCAACTTCATTTAATTTGTTGCTAGTTGCATTAGCCCAAAACACATTCATTTTGCCATGTCATGATCATGCATCATATTGTGCATTGCATTGATTGTGTTCCCTTCTGTGTTGCCGGTATTTGTCCCCTCTCGATAGACGTGATACCGATGATGCGATCGTTGACACTGATGAAGACTCAATGCTATCTTCAGAAGTGCCAGGCAAGCAAAA
>NW_021179719.1:0-1121 GCF_002162155.2 Triticum dicoccoides | reverse complement strand
CCTATACTTATGTATTTCGAAATTACATGGGCCTGGCCCAATAATAAGGTGACGCAGCACCTAAAATAGCCTCGGGACGAAATTTATGAAGTGGCATCTTGTATATTTCGTCCAAGGCTTCATGCACCCATTATGGTGGCTTCAAAGTCCTGAAATCATCACTTGTAACTCCGTTCTTGTTCCCCTTGCGCATGCCATCATCTCCATGCTTGTTCTTGCTCCAATGTTCATCCTTCTCCAAGCTAGGCCCTTCATTTGTAAGCAAAACAAATGTATCCAATTTAGGCAGCATCATATTCTCATGAACATTAGAATCATTACCAAGAAACGAAAGTACCTGGTAATTTAGTTGGCGTGCACGAGCTCTAGTAATTGGTTCAGTATGTATAGCAGCAGGGGCTGTGGGTGTAACAATTGTATTGATGTCCTCATCATCCTCCCCTTCTTGAAATGAAGTCGTCCTCGACGGAAGTTCATCTTCCTCACCCAAATAAGGCTTCAAATCTGCAATGTTAAAAGTGGGACTAACCCCAAAATCTGCAGGCAGCTCAAGTTTATATGCATTATCATTTATTTTCTCTAACACCTTAAAGGGACCATCAGCACGTGGAATTAACTTTGATTTGCGCAAATCAGGAAATCTATCCTTACGCAAATGTAACCAAACAAGATCTCCAGGTGCACACACAACATGTTTTCTACCCTTATCTCCAGCAAGTTTATATTTAGCATTCATGCGCTCAATGTTTTCCTTAGTTAACTCATGCATTTTTAAAATCAATTCAGCACGTTGTTTAGCATCAAAATTAACCTTCTCCGAAGATGGAAGAGGCAACAAATCAATAGGTGCACGAGGTAGGAAACCATACACAACTTCAAAAGGGCACATCTTAGTAGTAGAATGCAATGAACGATTATAAGCAAATTCAATATGAGGCAAGCATTCCTCCCACATTTTCTTATTATTCTTCAAAACAGCCCTAAGCATAGTAGACAACGTTCTATTGACTACTTCAGTTTGTCCATCAGTTTGGGGGTGACAAGTAGTACTAAAAAGCAGTTTAGTCCCCAACTTAGCCCATAAACATCTCCAAAAGTGGCTAAGAAATTTAGTATCACGA
>NW_021179718.1:0-1488 GCF_002162155.2 Triticum dicoccoides | reverse complement strand
ATCTCAGTGCTTAAGGTCGGCTTCAATGAAACAACCCACCATGTACTCCTACATGGCCTCTCATCGATACCTTTACCAAATCGTGTTCACCACACCACTCTCATTACCGACATAATCATTTCACTCTAGCCCATCACCCAGATGAACCAGACCTGACACGACTCTAAGCATAGCAGGCATAGCAAGGTAGGAACAACACATACATATGGCTCAATCAACTCCTACACATGCTAGTGGGTTTCATCTAGTTACTGTGGCAATGACAGGTCATGCAGAGGAAGTGGGTTCAACTACCGTGGCACACAGCAGTTTGAAACACGTTATCTTAATGTAGTAAAAGAGAGCAGGAGCGAGAACATGGGATTGTATTGATATGATCAAATGGTTGGTTGCTTGCCTGATGGTTCGATGCACTGATACGGTTCTTCGTTAGGGTAATCACGGTACTCCTCGGAGGCAGAACCTGCCGCAAAGAACATCGATACACGACCATCACCAAACAATGTGCAACAATATGATGCATGCATGAAACATAGCAATATGAGTGTGTTGGGCTAATGCAACTAAGACCAGAAGGGTTTGAACCAATTTGAATCAAAGATTCAAATTTCAAACTCAAACATGGCCCTTTAAAGTGTTTTTTTCTTGTTCTGTATTAAACATCAGGTTAACTTGTTTAATCATGCATGAAAATAGTACAGATGGACAGATTGGATTTTTCTGATCATTTTTCATATATAATTTGTCTGATTTGGAGTTACAGAATAAAAGTTATGAATTTTTGAAGTTTAAACTATATTCTGGAATTTCCTATATTAGATTAATTCCAGAAAAACAATTATTGCGTCAGCCTGACGTCAGTGTGACGTCAGCAGGTCAACGGGACATGTCCGGGTCAAACCTGACAGTGGGTCCCGCGTGTCAGTGTGATTAGATTAATTAAAGTTTTAATTAAAACTAAACCTGTTTAATTAACAGGGCTGGGCCCCACCTGTCATTGACTCAGGGGAGTCAACCAGGGCCCACCCGTGGTCAAACCCGGGTCGGCTGCACCGGCGTTTAGCCGCCGGCGAGTCCGACGCGGCGGCGGAAGTGGTTTTGGCTGTTTCGGCCACCAAATGGGTCGCGGAGACCACCGGAGTGGAGCTGAGGACGAGCCGCAGCTCTTGGTGGAGTCCGTTGGGGTCGGGGTGGCCGGAGTTGGCGCCGGCGACGACTTTGGCGGCCACCGGGGTTCGGCCGAAGATGAACTTGACGCTAGAGGGGTCAGTGAGGCGCGGGGAGTAGCTAGCTAGGTGCTACGTGACACGGTGAGTATGATGGACACCGTGGAGTGGTCGGAGGGTGACCGGGAGCACGTCGGCGACGAGCTCCACGGCGGTGGGTGCGGTTGAGCTCCGGGAGGTCGCTACACAGCTCGGGAGCAAGAGAAGGAGGGGGGGGAAAGATGGCTAAGCTCACAGTGAGTGCGACGAAGCCCTTGGTGCG
>NW_021179717.1:0-4762 GCF_002162155.2 Triticum dicoccoides | reverse complement strand
GGAAAACTCGTAGGCACCGGATCAGTGATGGATAATTATGCCGGATGCGGTTCATCATGTAACAGTCATAACATAGGGTGACACAGAACTAGCTCCAATTCGTCAATGTAATGTAGGCATGTATTCCGTATATAGTCATACGTGCTTATGGAAAAGAACTTGCATGCTACCCTCCCGTGGCAGCGGGGTCCTATTGGAAACTAAGGGATATTAAGGCCTCCTTTTAATAGAGAACCGGAACAAAGCATTAGCACATAGTGGATACATGAACTCCTCAAACTATGGTCATCACCGGGAGTGGTCCCGATTATTGTCACCTCGGGGTTGCCGGATCATAACACATAGTAGTTGACTATAGACTTGCAAGATAGGATCAAGAACTCACATATATTCATGAAAACATAATAGGTTCAGATCTGAAATCATGGCACTCGGGCCCTAGTGACAAGCATTAGGCATAGCAAAGTCATAGCAACATCAATCTCAGAACATGGTGGATACTAGGGATCAAACCCTAACAAAACTAACTCGATTACATGATAAATCTCATCCAACCCATCACCGTCCAGCAAGCCTACGATGGAATTACTCATGCACGGCGGTGAGCATCATGAAATTGGTGATGGAGGATGGTTGATGATGACGACGGCAACGAATCCCCCTCTCCGGAGCCTCGAACGGACTCCAGATTAGCCCTCCCAAGAGGTTTTAGGGCTTGGCGGCGGCTCTGTATCGTAAAACGCGATGATTTCTTCTCTCTAATTTTTTTCTCTCCGAAAGCAGATATATAGAGTTGGAGTTGGCATCGGAGGGCATCCAGGGGGCCCACGAGGTAGGGGCGCGCCCTAGAGGGGGTGGGGGGCGCCTCCCACCCTCATGGACAGGGTGTGGGCCCCATGGTCTTCATCTTTGGCGAGGATTTTTTATTATTTTTTCTAAGATGCTCCATGGAGTTTCAGGTCATTCCGAGAATATTTGTTTTCTGTACATAAAACAACACCATGGCAATTCTGCTGAAAACAGCGTCAGTCCGGGTTAGTTCCATTCAAATCATACAAGTTAGAGTTCAAAACAAGGGCAAAAGTGTTTGGAAAAGTAGATACGATGGAGACGTATCACCTGCCTACCCCAGGCGCGCCCTCCACCCTCGTGGGCCCCCTGTTACTCCACCGACGTACTCCTTCCTCCTATATATACCTACGTACCCCCAAGCGTAAGCTATGGAGCCAAAACCCTAATTCCACTGCCGTAACTTTCTGTATCCACGAGATCCCATCTTGGGGCCTGTTCCGGAGCTCCGTCGGAGGGGGCATCGATCACGGAGGGCTTCTACATCAACACCATAGCCCCTCCGATGAAGTGTGAGTAGTTTACCTCAGACCTACGGGTCCATAGTTAGTAGCTAGATGGCTTCTTCTCTCTTTTTGGATCTCAATACAATGTTCTCCCCCTCTCTTATGGAGATCTATCCGATGTAATCTTCTTTTTGCGGTGTGTTTGTTGAGACCGATGAATTGTGGGTTTATGATCAAGTCTATCTATGAATAATATTTGAATCTTCTCTGAATTCTTTTTTGTATGATTGGTTAACTTTGCAAGTCTCTTCGAATTATCAGTTTGGTTTGGCCTACTAGATTGATCTTTCTTGCAATGGGAGAAGTGCTTAGCTTTGGGTTCAATCTTGCAGTGTCCTTTCCCAATGACAGTAGGGGCAGCAAGGCACGTATTGTATTGTTGCCATCGAGGATAACAAGATGGGGTTTTCTCCATATTGCATGAGTCTATCCCTCTACATCATGTCATCTTGCTTAAGGCATTACTCTGTTTTTAACTTAATACTCTAGATGCATGCTGGATAGCGGTCGATGAGTGGAGTAATAGTAGTAGATGCAGGCAGGAGTCGGTCTACTTGTCTCGGATGTGATGCCTATATACATGATCATACCTAGATATTCTCATAACTATGCTCAATTCTGTCAATTGCTCAACAGTAATTTGTCCACCCACCGTAGAATACTTATGCTCTCGAGAGAAGCCACTAGTGAAACCTATGGGCCCCGGGTCTATCTTTATCATATTGATCTCCTACTACTTAGTTAGTTCCTTTGTTATTTACTTTGCCTTTATTTTACTTTGCATCTTTATCATAAAAATACCAAAAATATTATCTTTATCATATCTATCATATCTCACTCTCGTAAGTGGCCTTATAGGGCTTGACAACCCCTATTTGTGTTGGTTGCGAGGATTTATTTTTTTTGTGCAGGTACGAGGGACTAGCGCGTACCCTCCTACTGGATTGATACCTTGGTTCTCAAAAACTGAGGGAAATACTTACGCTACTTTGGTGCATCATCCCTTCCTCTTCGGGGAAAACCAACGCAGTGCTCAAGAGGTAGCACTTGCCGATCATCAGGCAAGTCAACCAAATTCCATACTTTGTTCTCATACATGGATCCCATCTCAGATTTCATGGCCTCAAGCCATTTCGCGGAATCTGGGCTCATCATCGCTTCCCCATAGTTCGTAGGTTCATCATGGTCTAGTAACATGACTTCGAGAACAGGATTACCGTACCATTCAGGTGCGAAACATACTCTAGTTGACCTACGAGGTTCGGTATTGTCGGTGTACAAAAGTAGGGGCTCTCCTTTTGACCCCTTTACTTGTGCACGGGCAGTCAGGGCCACGCGCCGCGGCCACACTTAGCAGGGCAGAGAAGGGAAGCCGGAGAGAAGCCGAAGCACGAGACAACCAAGGCGACGCCAAGACCAGAAGTGTAGGAGGGAAAGAGGGCAAGGTGGACTCCCTCGGCAAGATCCTTGAAGAGGCGGCCCCTCACAACCCCGGCAAGAGCCTTGCCGGGGCAACATGCCCAACACCGGCAGAGCGAGCCACCCTTGAGCCCCCAGGCTCCGACCCAAACAACTGCGTTGGGACGAAGGCTCGGGAGGCGCCTCTATAGTGGCATGCAAATCTTCGTCAAGATCATAAACACAAGATCAGATGAGGATTAGAAGACGGCGACCATCGGCAGGATCCTAGCCGAGGAAATCTACAAGACACCCGGCAAGACCCTTGCCGGGGATGGCAGCAACGCCACGGCAAGACCCTTGCCAGGCCCCCGGCAAGTCCCTTGCCGAGGGCATCAGCAGGGCCACTGCCAGGCCCGCATCAGCCAAGACTCCACCGCCGTTCGCATGCAGCTGCCAGCCCAACCAGCTGGGCAGGCACCTGCATGGCAACATGTAGCTTCTAGGCCAAATCAGCAAGCACCTGCGTGGCAGCATGGAGATCTTCATGAAGGCCCTACCACCGCGCCACCTCAACTGCCTGCCTGCGTACATGGCGATGCATGCATCGCTGGTCTGGGCACGTGTCGAAACAAGGCCAAGCGGCGACAGACGGGACGAGCCTCGTTCCCGTCCCCGATAAAGCTAATGGACACCTACGTAGCGCATTCAATGCACTTTGTCCCGTAATGTCGTGCGATAAGCTCGCGCACTGTAGGCCTTTCCACCTCCTATGTGCCATTGTGGCAACCCTTTTTTTCCTATAAAAGGAGGCCCGAGGCGACCAGGAGAGGGATTCGGCTTTTTGGGATGGCATGGCCACCGTAGCTAGTTCAAAAAGCTCAAGAACACTCAATACATCCACCAAAGCAGGACTAGGGTTTTACGCATCCTCGCGGCCCTAACCTGGGTAAACGACCCGTGTGCTTGCTCCTAAACCTGCTCTTCCCACGACCCCGCGCCCGCCGACCGTAGAAGGGATCCCAATGATCCCATAGGTGTCGTTCTCACCGACATATTTGGCGCGCCAGGTAGGGGGCCACAATTGTGAGAATCTGCTCTAGCAGTTAGCCTAGCAGTTCTTCGTAGCCATGCCTCCCAAGAAGAAGGCGGCCACGGCGGTTGGTTCGTCGGGAGCCGGACGAACCATACCAGTGCGGGCGAGCAGCGGGCCGGTCACGGACAGAACCCGAGGTGCGACCCACGAGCACCAACATCGCTCTGGCGGTCAGAGCCTGGCAAGCGACATCGTTCGTGCGCAAGGCGACGGGCCACACGCCGTGAAATCCAGAGACGGAGCTGGGCCCCCCGCAGACGGTGCGGGACCATTCGGGGGTGTCGCCATACCACCCGCGGGCGGCACGGCGACCCCCAAGACGCCCACTTCGGCGCCCACAACGTGCTCTTCCCAGGTTGTGCACGACGAGCAGCATCACCACACTGGCGACCCTGGATGCCGCCGTGAGAAGAGTCATGTGCGTCATCCGCGGGACGAAGGAGGCCAGCATGCCCGCCGAAGTGCTGGCAAAGATGGCGCACAACCGCTGGTCCGTGATAGGGCTCCTGCTAACGTGGTTAGAAGTCGAAGCGCCCCACGGTCCATGCAGCTTTCGCCGCCACCCACGCCAGCAGAAGCCTTGGCGCGCGCGCAGCTTCTCCTCGACTTCCCTCCCGCCGCAGAGAAGCTTGACGAGTGGAGAGCCACTATCCGGAGCCTTGTCGGCGTCGCCAACAAAGACGAGCCATGGGCAGCGGGGCCCTCAGGCCGGCGCTCCATCGAGCCACTACATGCCGGTGGTGGAGGGGCCGGAGGCACCGCGGCCACGGTGCACTCTCCTCCTCCATGCTAGCCACCGCGGATGTCGATCTGTCGTGATGATGCTTGTGATGACATTTCCATAGCGTCGTCCAACCCACGGACCCACCGCGACCAATGCCAGGTTCTTTGGGAGCGAGCCCATGAAGATGCT
>NW_021179716.1:0-1350 GCF_002162155.2 Triticum dicoccoides | reverse complement strand
GGGCGGCCGGCCGCGCTCCTTTCTCTCCCGCCTCCAGCCCCCTCTCCCCTTGCTCCCCACCTCCCGCAGCCGGCCTGGCCCCTGGGTCGCTGGTGGCGGCAACCCTCCTGCCCTTCCCCTCCCGGTGGCTCCGGCGCGGGGCGGAGTTGCTTCGGGGGGTGCTCCTAGGAGGCGGCGGTCCAGCTGGCGGCGGGGTTCCTTGTCGCAGAGCGACCGGGCGGCTGGGCGGCGGCGCCGTCGTTGGCGGCGGGGTGGCGCTGTGCCTCGTCCTGGCGGCGGCGCTCGGCCCAGATCTACGCCCTACGGGGCCCATCTGGACTTGGGCGGGCTGGCGACGGGGTTGGTTGGCGGCGTGATTCCCGGGATGTAGGGGAGCGGCATTGCGCGACGGGGGCTGGCGGCACCGACGCCAGCTTGCTGCAGCACGGCCGACGGGGCTTAGCGGGCCCGTTTCGGGCCTGGCCGGGCCAGGGGTGGCCTGTTATGCCTCGCTGACGTGTCCGTTCGGCTACCGCGACAGTGCCGGAGGCACGACTCCTTGCACGATGGCGGTGGAGGTGGTTCCCTTCCACTCGGCCTTGGTGCTGCTGCTCTCGTCACGTGGCGCTTCTCTCTGGTTTTCTCGGCCTCATGGTGGTGCTCGTAGTGAGACGGCGTGGGCGGCGGCGCAACCGCGGTGGCGCATTGGGCGGTTGTTTGGTTGGTTGGCTCTGGATGGGCGGTGGTGTTTGGTGTGCGGGAGAAATCCCTGTCGGTTCGTCCTGCGCCGATGCGGTGACACCGGTGGGTGCCACCATTCCTTCTTGAAGGGCGTCGTTGGTAGCCATCCCCTACTTTCCTCCGCATACTGGGGGAAACCCTAGGACTTGTCCGGGCAGCAGCGTCGTCGGCGTTGCATACCTGCTTGGATGTGCTGCTTGGTATGCAGCACTCGAAGCCTCAGGCTGTGGTGGGGTGTTTCCGGAGGGCGCAGCGGTGGCGGGCCTTCCGCGCTTTGTCGAGCTGCCATTGTTGGCATTATGTTTCTTCTTCCTTTTGTCTTTGGGCTTGTTGTGTTGCTTGCCCCAGCATCGGGATGTATACTATGTTGGCTGGGTTTTTTGGAATGCAAAGCGGGGAAATCCTTTTTTGGTAAAAATATCACTACATACATTCGTATGTTGTAGTCCATTTGAAATATCTAAACAGACTTACATTTAGGAACAGAGGGAGTATGATACATTAGGAAGGTAGTATGATAATCCATGCATGGCCAAACACATCCTTAACCACGACGCCAAAAGTATGTTCAGCTGCACATTTGCTAGGGTGGTCCGTAACTCTATACATGCATGCTACTCTTGCTACTAC
>NW_021179715.1:0-1529 GCF_002162155.2 Triticum dicoccoides | reverse complement strand
GTTATCAACTCTGCATCTTTTGGTTTCAACACTATGAATATGTGTATCACTACTATCGAGATTCAATAAAAATAGACCACTTTTCAAGGGTGCATGACCATAAAAGATATTACTCGTATAAATAGAGCAACCATTATTCTCTGATTTAAATGAATAACCGTCTCGCATCAAACAAGATCCAGATATAATGTTCATGCTCAACGCTGGCACCAAATAACAATTATTTAGGTCTAAAACTAATCCCGATGGTAGATGTAGAGGTAGCGTGCCGACCGCGATCACATCGACTTTGGAACCATTTCCCACGCGCATCGTCACCTCGTCCTTAGCCAATCTTCGCTTAATTCGTAGTCCCTGTTTCGAGTTGCAAATATTAGCAACAGAACCAGTATCAAATACCTAGGTGCTACTGCGAGCATTAGTAAGGTACACATCAATAACATGTATATCACATATACCTTTGTTCACTTTGCCATCCTTCTTATCCGCCAAATACTTGGGGCAGTTCCGCTTCCAGTGTCCAGTCTGCTTGCAGTAGAAGCACTAAGTTTCAGGCTTATGTCCAGACTTAGGTTTCTTCTCTTGAGCAGCAACTTGCTTGCTGTTCTTTTTGAAGTTCCCCTTCTTCTTCCCTTTGCCCTTTTTCTTGAAACTGGTGGTCTTGTTAACCATGAACACTTGATGCTCCTTCTTTATTTCTACCTCTGCGGCTTTTAGCATCGCAAAGAGCTCGGGAATAGTCTTGTTCATCCCTTGCATATTATAGTTCATCACGAAGCTCTTGTAGCTTGGTGGCAATGATTGAAGAATTCTGTCAATGACACTATCATCAGGAAGATTAACTCCCAGTTGAATCAAGTGATTATTATACCCAGACATTTTGAGTATATGTTCACTGACAGAACTATTCTCCTCCATCTTGCAGCTATAGAACTTATTGGAGACTTCATATCTCTCAATCCGGGCATTTGCTTGAAATATTAACTTCAACTCCTGGAACATCTCATATGCTGCATGACGTTCGAAACGTCGTTGAAGACCCGGTTCTAAGCCGTAAAGCATGGCACACTGAACTATCGAGTAGTCATCAGCTTTGCTCTGCCAGACGTTCTTAACGTCGTCAGTTGCATCAGCAGCAGGCCTGGCACCCAGCGGTGCTTCCAGGACGTAACTTTTCTGTGCAGCAATGAGGATAATCCTCAGGTTACGAACCCAGTCCGTGTAATTGCTACCATCATCTTTCAACTTTGCTTTCTCAAGGAACGCATTAAAATTCAACGGAACAACAGCACGAGCCATCTATCTACAAAAAAACATAGACAAGCAAAATACTATCAGGTACTAAGTTCATGATAAATTTAAGTTCAATTAATCATATTACTTAAGAACTCCCACTTAGACAGACATCTCTCTAGTCATCTAAGTGATCACGTGATCCAAATCAACTAAACCATGTCCGATCATCACGTGAGATGGAGTAGTTTCAATGGTGAACATCACTATGTTGATCATATCTACTATATGATTCA
>NW_021179714.1:0-1175 GCF_002162155.2 Triticum dicoccoides | reverse complement strand
CTGAAACTCTCGTTTGTTGTAAACTATACATTTTTTTAAAAGGAATGCCGCCGGGGGGGGGGTCCCTAGCTTGCACTACGTGGTGGCGCATAGTAGAGTGCCACATTCTACAAGGAATATAAATGCTAAGCCATTGTTATAATATTTCAAGATATATATCCTCTTGTTCTTGTTCATACAGACGATCTCAAAATGAATGCAAATTCTTTTCGCTCCGCACGTACGTATATTCCAGACTACATACATACGGATGGATCTTCTCCCCAGTAGAGCGATTAAAAAGAATCAGTCGTAGGGACATGAGGGCACGAGACATAATAACACGGGGCACTAGGTTGCCAAACATGGTGGATGAGCAAGTAGGTGTTGGATGAATGGCAACTGCATTCTCAGGAGGGCCAGAGGTCAATACATGTACATGTGTGGTAAAGTGCAAAAGACCCCTTATACAATGGGGATAAACCGAAAAGGGCTATACACATCTAACACCCCCCCCCCTCAAACTCATGGTGGATCGACAACACTGAGTTTGGAGAGAAGAAAACTATGCTGTGCTCGAGTCTGTGCCTTCGTGAAGAAATCTGCCAACTGTAACTCAGAGGGCACATAGTGAAGAGCGAGAGTCTGATCCTGCACAGCAGCACGCATAAAGTGGGCATCCACACCGATGTGCTTGGTGAGCTCATGCTTCACGGGGTCATGTGCAATACTGATAGCACCAGTACTGTCTGACAATAAGGGAGTCGAGGTAGCAGCAGACACACCAAAATCCTCAAGTAGCCACCGTAACTAGATCACCTCAGCCGTCAGCATAGCCATGGCTCGCAACTCAGCCTCTGTACTCGAGCGAGAAACTACAGTCTGTTTCTTGGTCTTTCAGGCAATAAGAGAGCCACCAAGAAAGACACAGTAAGCAGACAGTGAGCGTCGATCAGAGGGATCACTAGCCCAGGTAGCATCAAAGTAGGCCTGGAGCTCAAGAGAGCTGGAGCGGGGAAAGAAAAGGCGCTGAGAGATCGTGCCACGAAGATATCGTAGAACAAGGAGGAGATGACTATAGTGGACAGAGGTGGGGGCTGAAACGAACTGACTCAGAATATGGACAGGATAGGAGATGTCAGGACGCGTAACAGCAAGATAGACAAGACTGCCAACAAGGTGACGATAGCGAGTGG
>NW_021179713.1:0-1414 GCF_002162155.2 Triticum dicoccoides | reverse complement strand
AGAGAGGCCAGCACGCCGGTCTAAACCTAAGCGCACAGGGGTCTGGGCCCATCGCCCATAGCACACCTGCACGTTGCGTACGCGGCCGAAAGCAGACCTAGCCTAGTGGCGTTCCAGTCCAATTCGGCGCGCGCCGCTCCGTCGCTGACGTCTGAAGTACTTCGGCTGATACCACGACGTCGGGATACCCATAACTACTCCCACGTAGATGGTTAGTGCGTATAGGCTCGTAGCCAGACTCAGATCAAATACCAATATCTCGTTAAGCGTGTTAAGTATCCGCGAACGCCGAACAGGGCCAGGCCCACCTGTCTCCTAGGTGGTCTCAACCTGCCCTGTCGCTCCGCCACAAAGTAACAGTCGGGGGCCGTCGGGAACCCAGGCCCACCTCTACCGGGATGGAGCCACCTGTCCTTTCAGCCCCCTCGTCAGAATCACTTGCGGGTACTCAATGAGCTGACCCGACTTTAGTCACCATCTGTATAGTATGTATGTATGTATAGTATATACCCGTGATCACCTCCCAAGTGATCACGGCCCGATAGTATAGCAAGGCAGACTGACAAGAATGTAGGGCCAATGATGATAAACTAGCATCCTATACTAAGCATTTAGGATTGCAGGTAAGGTATCAACAGATGTAGCGACAATGTCAGGCTATGCATCAGAATAGGATTAACGAAAGCAGTAACATGCTACACTACTCTAATGCAAGCAGTGTAGAGGAGAATAGGCGATATCTGGTGATCAAGGGGGGGGCTTGCCTGGTTGCTCTGGCAAGAGAGAGGGGTCGTCAACTCCGTAGTCGAACTGGTCGGCAGCAGCGTCGGTCTCGTAGTCTACCGGAGAGAAGAGGGGGAAGAAATAATGAATGCAGAGAAAACAAAGCATCACAAAATATAACAAGGCAATACGCGGTGTTCGGTGTGCCCTAACGCGGTAGTAGGTGACAACGGTGAAGGGGGGAAAACATCCGGGAAAGTATTCCCGGTGTTTCGTGTTTTCGGGCAGAGGAGCCGGAGGGGGAAAGTTGCGAGTTCGATAGGTTAGGGGTGTGTGGCGGACGAACGGGTTGCGTATCCGGATTCGTCTCGTCGTTCTGAGCAACTTTCATGTTGAAAATATTTTAATCCGAGTTACGGATTAAAAGATATGATTTTTAAAAGATTTTAACAATTTTGGAATTTAATTATTTATTTAATTAATTCGAAAAAAATGTATTTATGACGTCAGCATGATGTCATGCTGACGTCAGCAGTCAACAGGGGTTGACTGAGTCAACCCTGACATGTGGGTCCCGTGGGACCCACCTGTCATACACTGTTAGGTTAATTAGGATTTAGTTAAACTAATTACTGTTTAATTAAGCTAACAGGTTAATTAGATTAATTAATTAAGGTTAATTAACTTAATT
>NW_021179712.1:0-1115 GCF_002162155.2 Triticum dicoccoides | reverse complement strand
CTCCTTTATATACGGAGGCAGGGGCACCTCTAAACACACAAGTTGACACAAGTTGATCCACGTGATCGATTCCTTAGCCGTGTGCGGTGCCCCCTGCCACCATATTCCTCGATAATACTGTAGCGGAGTTTAGGCGAAGCCCTGCTGCTGTAGTTCATCAAGATCGTCACCACGCCGTCGTGCTGACGAAATTCTTCCCCGACACTTTGCTGGATCGGAGTCCGGGGATCGTCATCGAGCTGAACGTGTGCTCGAACTCGGAGGTGCCGTAGTTTCGGTGCTTGATCGGTTGGATCGTGAAGACGTACGACTACTTCCTCTACGTCGTGTCATTGCTTCCGCAGTCGGTCTGCGTTGGGTACGTAGACAACACTCTCCTCTCGTTGCTATGCATCACATGATCCTGTGTGCGCGTAGGAAAATTTTTGAAATTACTACGAAACCTAACAGTGGCATCCGAGCCTAGGTTAATGATGTTGATGTTATATGCACGAGTAGAACACAAGTGAGTTGTGGACGATACAAGTCATACTGCCTACCAGCATGTCATATTTTGGTTCAGCGGTATTGTTGGACGAGACGACCCGGACCAACCTTACGCGTACGCTTACGCGAGACCGGTTCCCTCGACGTGCTTTGCACAAAGATGGATTGCGGGCGACTGCCTCTCCAACTTTAGTTGAACCAAGTATAGATACGCCCGGTCCTTGCGAAGGTTAAAACGGAGTCTATTTGACAAACTATCGTTGTGGTTTTGATGCGTAGGTGAGATTGGTTCTTACTTAAGCCCGTAGCAGCCACGTAAAACATGCAACAACAAAGTAGAGGACGTCTAACTTGTTTTTGCAGGGCATGTTGTGATGTGATATGGTCAAGGCATGATGCTGAATTTTATTGTATGAGATGATCATGTTTTGTAACCAAGTTATCGGCAACTGGCAGGAGCCATATGGTTGTCGCTTTATTGTATGCAATGCAATCGCGATGTAATGCTTTACTTTATTACTAAACGGTAGTGATAGTCGTGGAAGCATAAGATTGGCGAGACGACAATGATGCTACGATGGAGATCAAGGTGTCGCGCCGGTGACGATGGTGATCATGACGGTGCTTCG
>NW_021179711.1:0-840 GCF_002162155.2 Triticum dicoccoides | reverse complement strand
GGGACCCCAAAACAGTGAGTAATCCAAGAAATGGGCCAGAACTGGCCAAAACTGCCAGAGTTGATGACCGACACGTAAACGCACCACAGGGTTCGTTAACCATGGAAACCACTCCGGGACCCCGAAATAGTGAGTGGTAGTCCATGAAACGGGCCAGAATCGGCCAAAACTGCCAGTCTTGATGACCGACACGTAAGCGCACCTTGGGCTTCAACAACTATGGAAATCTCTTCGGGACCCCAAAACAGTGAGTAATAATCCAAGATACGGGTCAGAATCGGCCAAAACTGCGAGTGTTGATGACCGACACATAAACGCACCACAGGGTTCGTTAACCATGGAAACCACTCCAGGACCCAAAAACAATGAGTAATAGTGCATGAAATGGGCCACAATTGGCCAAAACTGCCAGTGTGGATGACCGACAGGTAAGCGGACCTTGGGGTTCAACAATTATGGAAATTGCTTCGTTACCCGAAAACGGTGAGTAATAATCAAAGAAACGGGCCAGAATCGGCCTAAACTGTCAGTGTTGATGACTGACACATCAACGCACCACATGGTTCGTTAACCATGGAAACCACTTCGGGACCCCAAAACAGTGAGTAATAGTCCATGAAACGGCCCAAAATCGGCCAAAACTGCCAGTGTTGATGACCGACACATAAGCGCACCTTGGGGTTCAACAACTATGGAAATCGCTCCGGGACCCCAAAACAGTGAGTAATCCAAGAAATGGGCCAGAACTGGCCAAAACTGCCAGAGTTGATGACCGACACGTAAACGCACCACAGGGTTCGTTAACCATGGAAACCACTCCGGGACCCCGAAATAGTGAGT
>NW_021179710.1:0-2173 GCF_002162155.2 Triticum dicoccoides | reverse complement strand
TCAACAGAGGCAAATCCGCTGATCGGTGTTATTTGCAAAAAGATTACAGTAGACACGGTGTTTTTTGCAAAAAAAAATGTATTGTTGTGGTTTTTGCAAAGCTTGCCTTCAAAGTGGTGGCTTTCTGCAATTTACTCCCCAAATCTCCTCCCATGAATTTGATTTCTTGCTCGGGACGAGAGTCATGAGCAACAGCAGGACGATGGAGGGAGGTGCTGCCCCTCAAGCGGGTGTTAATGGCGGCTGCTACCCTATATTTTTAGATGTGACTATATAGATACTCCGATCCATCCTCGCCGGTCCGATTCAGAAAGCATCAGAAAGAAACCCTAGCTGGATTCAGGGAGCACTTACAAATCAAGCCTCCATCACCCCGAGCTCTGCACCCTAAGATAGAATGATGACGCCCGGGTGGAATCATCCGCCACATCAGCCTGATTAGTGGGCCCCATCTGTCATAAACATACTCAACAGAGGCAAATCCGCCGATCGGTGTTATTTGCAAAAAGATTACGGTAGACACGGTGTTTTTTGCAAAAAAAATGTATTGTTGTGGTTTTTGCAAAGCTTGCCTTCAAAGTGGTGGCTTTCTGTAATTTACTCCCCAAATATCCTCCCATGAATTTGATTTGCTACTCGGGACGAGAGTCTTGAGCAACAGCAGGACGATGGAGGGAGGTGTTGCCCCTCAAGCGGGTGTTAATGGCGGCTGCTACCCTATATTTTTAGATGTGACTATATAGATACTCCGATCCATCCTCGCCGGTCCGATTCAGAAAGCATCAGAAAGAAACCCTAGCTGGATTCAGGGAGCACTTACAAATCAAGCCTCCATCACCCCGAGCTCTGCACCCTAAGATAGAACGATGACGCCCGGGTGGAATCATCCGCCACATCAGCCTGATTAGTGGGCCCCATCTATCATAAACATACTCAACAGAGGCAAATCCGCCGATCGGTGTTATTTGCAAAAAGATTATGGTAGACACGGTGTTTTTTGCAAAAAAAAATATATTGTTGTGGTTTTTGCAAAGCTTGCCTTCAAAGTGGTGGTTTTCTGCAATTTACTCCCCAAATCTCCTCCCATGAATTTGATTTGCTGCTCGGGACGAGAGTCGTGAGCAACAGCAGGACGATGGAGGGAGGTGCTGCCCCTCAAGCGGGTGTTAATGGCGGCTGCTACCCTATATTTTTAGATGCGACTATATAGATACTCCGATCCGTCCTCGCCGGTCCGATTCAGAAAGCATCAGAAAGAAACCCTAGCTGGATTCAGGGAGCACTTACAAATCAAGCCTCCATCACCCCGAGCTCTGCACCCTAAGATAGAACGATGACGCCCGGGTGGAATCATCTGCCACATCAGCCTGATTAGTGGGCCCCATCTGTCATAAACATACTCAAAAGAGGCAAATCCGCCGATCGGTGTTATTTGCAAAAAGATTACGGTAGACACGGTGTTTTTTGCAAAAAAAATGTATTGTTGTGGTTTTTGCAAAGCTTGCCTTCAAAGTGGTGGTTTTCTGCAATTTACTCCCCAAATCTCCTCCCATGAATTTGATTTGCTGCTCGGGACGAGAGTCGTGAGCAACAGCAGGACGATGGAGGGAGGTGCTGCCCCTCAAGCGGGTGTTAATGGCGGCTGCTACCCTATATTTTTAGATGCGACTATATAGATACTCCGATCCATCCTCGCCGGTCCGATTCAGAAAGCATCAGAAAGAAACCCTAGCTGGATTCTGGGAGCACTTACAAATCAAGCCTCCATCACCCCGAGCTCTGCACCCTAAGATAGAACGATGACGCCCGGGTGGAATCATCCGCCACATCAGCCTGATTAGTGGGCCCCATCTGTCATAAACATACTCAACAGAGGCAAATCCGCCGATCGGTGTTATTTGCAAAAAGATTACGGTAGACACGGTGTTTTTTGCAAAAAAAAATGTATTTTTGTGGTTTTTGCAAAGCTTGCCTTCAAAGTGGTGGTTTTCTGCAATTTACTCCCCAAATCTCCTCCCATGAATTTGATTTGCTGCTCGGGACGAGAGTCGTGAGCAACAGCAGGACGATGGAGGGAGGTGCTGCCCCTCAAGCGGGTGTTAATGGTGGCTGCTACCCTATATTTTTAGATGCGACTATATAGATACTCCGATCCATCCTCGCGGTCCGATTC
>NW_021179709.1:0-1309 GCF_002162155.2 Triticum dicoccoides | reverse complement strand
AGGTTCACACAAAGGTTCTCCGTCACGTGCATCACGTCGATTGAGGAGCGGACCTCTAGGTCTTTCCAGTAGGGTAGGTCCAAAAATATAGATTTCTTATTCCACATGGGTGCGTGTCCCTCAGCGTCATTCGGAACAGCTAGTCCACCAGGACCCTTTTCAAAGATTACGTAGTGTAAATCATTGACCATAGCAAGCACGTGATCACCGGTGCGCATGGCGGGCTTCTTCCGGTGATCTGCCTCGCCTTTGAAATGCTTGCCTTTCTTTCGACATTGATGGTTGGTCGGAAGAAATCGACGATGGCCCAGGTACACATTTTTCCTGCATTTGTCCAGGTATATACTTTTAGTTTCATCTAAACAATGCGTGCATGCGTGGTATCCTTTGTTTTTCTGTCCTGAAAGGTTACTGAGAGTGGGCCAATCGTTGATGGTCACGAACATCAACGCCTTAAGGTTAAATTCCTCCTGTCTGTGCTCATCCCACGTACGTACACCGTTTCCATTCCGCAGTTGTAAAAGTTCTTCAACTAATGGCCTTAGGTACACATCAATTTCGTTGCCGGGTTGCTTAGGGCCTTGGATGAGAACTGGCATCATAATGAACTTCCGCTTCATGCAGATCCAAGGAGGAAGGTTATACATACATAGAGTCACGGGCCAGGTGCTGTGATTGCTGCTCTGCTCCCTGAAAGGATTAATGCCATCCGCGCTTAAAGCAAACCATACATTTCTTGGGTCCTTTGCAAACTCATCCCAGTACTTTCTCTCGATTTTTCTCCACTGCAACCCGTCAGCGGGTGCTCTCAACTTCTCATCTTTCTTTCGGTTCTCACCGTGCCATCGCATCAACTTGGCATGCTCTTCGTTTCTGAACAGACGTTTCAACCGTGGTATTATAGGAGCATACCACATCACCTTCGCAGGAACCCTCTTCCTGGGGGGCTCGCCGTCAACATCACCAGGGTCATCTCGGCTGATCTTATACCGCAATGCACCGTATACCGGGCATGCGTTCAGATCCTTGTATGCACCGCGGTAGAGGATGCAGTCATTAGGGCATGCATGTATCTTCTCCACCTCCAATCCTAGAGGGCATACGACCTTCTTTGTTGCGTATGTACTGTCGGGCAATTCGTTATCCTTTGGAAGCTTCTTCTTCAATATTTTCAGTAGCTTCTCAAATCCTTTGTCAGCCACAGCATTCTCTGCCTTCCACTGCAGCAATTCCAGTACGGTACCGAGTTTTGTGTTGCCATCTTCGCAATTGGGGTATAACCCTTTTTGTGATCCTCTAACATGCGATC
>NW_021179708.1:0-1257 GCF_002162155.2 Triticum dicoccoides | reverse complement strand
ATGAAAAAGCCACAAAAAAAATTAGGGTTAGTTCATCATATCCGAACCAATCTGAGCCTTTGCATAATCTTTTTAGGGTTTTGCTTTGTTGAATTTGCGGTTGCATCGTCGTGTCTAGTTGCTGGTCTTAGAGTCTAGTCTTTTAGAGTTTCGAGTTCTGGTCATAAGTTGTCACGCCGCCGCCGCACCATCATCATCGCCCCTGCCATCTACCACCACCGCTCCGAATCCGTATCCATATACCACCACCAATCCGTGTCCATATACCACCACCGATCCATATCCATATACTACCACCGCTACCACCACCGCTGCCATATACCACCACCATATATCCACCACCAATCCGAGTTCCTTGCTTATTAGGGTTGTTTTCGAGATCCATCTAGATTCCGATTCGTGTTTCCTTGCAGGAGTAGGTTTCGGAAAAAAAAAAGAAAAAAAAGAGTCGGGTAGCCACGCTCCGTTTAGGCCCAAAATTTTTCGAAAACGCATTTTTCGAAAAAATTTCTGGCTATCCTATTTTTAGGTGTTTCTGAGTGTTTTGAGACAGGTGCCATTATAGGAAGTTTTTTTGACCCGTTTCCAGTTTTTGGGTCCGGGTAGTCGAAAAAAAAAAATTGGTCGAAAAATTTCATGCCCATCCTGTCAGTTTGAGCTAGGAAGAGTTTTGAGACACTCGCCATTATAGTGATTTTTCGCAAAAAAAAAACAGCGCAAAAAAAAGAGCGCAAAAAAAAGGAGCGAAAAAAAAATTCAGAGTGTGCTTTTCCCTTGTTTACGTGCCGCGCCGTGATTTTGTTGGTGTTCTAGGCTCGCGTCTCTAGCACAGTCTAGCCTAGGACCAGCACAGTACCGTCGTTGAGCGTTTATTCAACTTTGCATCTCTGAATTGATTATTGCTGACCCTTTTTGCTACCATAGTATAAGCCTTCCCAGCTCCACATACATCTACGTCGTGCATTTGACTCTCCCTGGTAATCGCTCTATCCAAGCTTTGAGAGTTTTGACTACAACGGTTGCCGATCACCGCCTGTTGCTGGGTAAGAACTGGTAAGAATTTGAGTTTTGCTTGACGGATTTGTGACACCCACCACCACCACTTGTTCGTAGTCTGTAGGATCATATTCTTGTGTATTTCTATTGCTGCTAACCATGCCAGGATCACAAGCCGACGAGATTGACTGGGAGAATTTATCGAACAAGGAGCTTCATGATAAGTTTCAGCAAATGATGACTGAACAGGTGCAAGATGTG
>NW_021179707.1:0-1670 GCF_002162155.2 Triticum dicoccoides | reverse complement strand
GAGCAAGTCGGAACCTTTTCGTGACTTGACAACGATATCATCCATATATGCTTCCATATTCCGACTGATTTGAGTGAGTAGACACTTCTGAATCATTCGCATAAATGTGGCTCCAGCATTCTTGAGGCCGAACGGCATGGTGATATAGCAGAAGCACCCGAATGGAGTGATGAAAGCTGTTTTTACCTCGTCAGGTCCGTACAGACGGATCTGGTGGTATCCGGAATAGGCATCTAGAAAAGATAATCTCTCGCATCCCGCGGTCGAGTCAACAATTTGATCTATGCGAGGGAGAGGAAAATGATCTTTCGGGCAGGCCCGGTTGATGTGCTTGAAATCAATGCACATTCGGAGCGACTTGTCCTTCTTAGGAACCATGACGACATTAGCGAGCCACTCGGAGTGGTATATCTCTCGGATAAATCCTGCCGCCAACAGTCGAGCCACTTCCTCACCAATGGCTTTTCTCTTCTGGATGGCGGACCGCCGAAGATGCTCTTTGACTGGTTTTGCAGATGAGTCGACTCTTAGGGGATGCTTAGCCAGTCCCCTGGGAACACCTGGCATGTTAGCGGGCTTCCATGCAAAAATGTCCCAGTTCTCACGGAGGAACTGGATGAGCGCTTCTTCCTATTTTGGGTCGAGTGTTGTGGAGATGCGGGTCGGAGCTGCATCGGGGTCGGTCGGGTGAATGTGAATAGGCTTCGTCTCACCGGACGACTGAAATGCAGACTCTGTGGCGGGTTTCTTGGATCGCAGCAAGTCACTCGGATCTGCGTTTTGCTTGTATTCCTCGAACTCGACTGCTGTCACCTGGGAATCGGCAATCTTTGAGCCCTTCTGAAAGCACTCTTCTGCCTTTTTCCGATCACCGGTGACAGTGATCACTCCTTTGGGTCCGGGCATCTTCAATTTGAGGTACACGTAACATGGTCGAGCCATGAACCGTGCGTAAGTTGGTCTCCCCAAAATGGCATGATATGCACTCTGAAAATCCACGACCTCAAACGTCAACTTTTCTTTGCGAAAATGTTTCGAATCACCAAACACCACGTCCAAAGCTATTTGGCCGAGTGACTCGGCTTTCTTCCCTAGTATAACTCCATGAAAGCTCATGTTACTAGTGCTCAGTCGGGACATCGGAATGCCCATTCCTTTCAGTGTGTCTGCATACAACAAATTCAGCCCGCTTCCACCGTCCATCAGCACTTTTGTCAGTCGAGTGCCTTCGACAACTGGATCGACCACCAAGGCTTGCCTCCCAGGGGTAGCAATATAAGTCGGGTGATCAGATTGGTCGAATGTGATGGGTATCTGGGACCATTTCAGATAACTTGCTTTTGCTGGGGCAACCATGTTCACCTCTCGGTTAATGACTTTCAATCGACTCTTGCTTTCCACATCTGCAAAGATCATCAGAGTGGAGTTGATATGCGGATATCCTTCCTCACTGTCCTCCTTGTCTTCGGCCTTGTCCGACTCCTTCTCCCTGTCCTTAGACTGTTTTCCCTGAAACTGCTGGATCAGGAGTCGACATTGGCGAGTGGTGTGCTTCGGGTAGATGATATTCCCCTCTTCGTCTTTCTTCGTGTGGATGTGACATGGCATATCCATTACGTCGTTCCCTTCTTTATCCTTTACCTTCTTAGGGTTCCAGGATCCTTTTGGTT
>NW_021179706.1:0-957 GCF_002162155.2 Triticum dicoccoides | reverse complement strand
ACTCTAAAAATAGCCTATACTTATGTATTTCGAAATTACATGGGTCTGGCCCAATAATAAGGTGACGCAGCACCTAAAATAGCCTCGGGACGAAATTTATGAAGTGGCATCTTGTATATTTCGTCCAAGGCTTCATGCACCCATTATGGTGGCTTCAAAGTCCTGAAATCATCACTTGTAACTCCGTTCTTGTTTCCCTTGCGCATGCCATCATCTCCATGCTTGTTCTTGCTCCAATGTTCATCCTTCTCCAAGCTAGGCCCTTCATTTGTAAGCAAAACAAATGTATCCAATTTAGGCAGCATCATATTCTCATGAACATTAGAATCATTACCAAGAAACGAAAGTACCTGGTAATTTAGTTGGCGTGCACGAGCTCTAGTAATTGGTCCAGTATGTATAGCAGCAGGGGTTGTGGGTGTAACAATTGTATTGATGTCCTCATCATCCACCATGTTCTTCACGTATAATAAGAGCCAATGTCTCCTCATCATAGTCACTAGCGGACTCATATCCACCATCCGCGGTAGCAATCATCACACGCGGAGATTTGCATTCCCTCGCATAATGACCTCCTCCCTTACAACGGCGACAAATAATATCACTTGTGTGCCCTGTTGATGCCATGGAAGAAGAAGAACGCTGTGCAGGCCCCGCAGGTGCGCTCTTGGCAGATAATGGTGGTTGTGCCTGTTTTCTTGTATCACGGCTGGAGGTGGCACCGGATGGAGGTGCTGGTGCGGTTGAAGTAGAAGATGCACGTGGTGTCCATGATGAAGGTCGGCCTGCAGAAAAGTTAGTTCGCCCCAATGCTTGTCGATCCTGCACTTCACGTTCAGCTTTACAAGCAAGATGGAATAAACGAGTGATATTAGTATACTCCTTATAGTCTAGAATGGTCTGAATCTCTCTATTTAATCCACCCAGAAAACGTGCAAGCATAGCTTCATTCTCCTC
>NW_021179705.1:0-1385 GCF_002162155.2 Triticum dicoccoides | reverse complement strand
TCGGCGCCACCCTCGAGGTTGTAGTACTCGTAGTAGTGGTTGAGCCAGAGCTCGCGTTGGTACTCCACCGTCGATTCCTCGACGGATAGACTCTTATCTACCTCTACCTAGGCCACGTGCAACTCCTCCTCCTGGTGCTCATCGATCTCCGCCGCCTCCTGCATCTCCGGCTCCCACTCGATGACCTCATGAGGAAGCAGGTGCTCCATGGCCGCCGTCACCTTTTTGGACGTGGGTTGCATGCTGGATTCCGAGGTGCCCTGGAATATCTTGGCATGGATGGCCTCGACCTGGGTCAGGGTGTTGGTGGAAAACGACACCTATGGGATCACTGGAATCCCTACTACGGTCGGCAGGAGTGAGGTTGTGGAAAGAGCGGGTCTATAGTCAGCACAAAGATCGTTTACCCAGGTTCGGGCTGCAAGAATGCGTAATACCCTAGTCCTGCTTCGGTGTATATTTGAGTGTTCTTGAGTTCTTGAACTAGCTACGGCGCGTGGCTTTTTCCAAAGATCTGAGTCCCCTCTCAGTATGCCTCGGGCCTCCTTTTATAGAAAAAGGGGACTCCACAGTGGCACACAGGAGGTGGAAAGTGTATACAGTGTACAAGCTTATCGCCTGACATCACAGGACAAAATGCATTAAATGCGCTACTTAGGTGTCCTCTTGCTTTATTGGGGATGCGCTACCATGTTATTACATCAAACTACTTTTCTTGTGTATCCCTCATCAATGCTCCTAATTTGTTAAACTGCATCTCCTTAGCTTACACATTATACATGTGATATGACACGCCTTCCTGTTTTTGGTACATACTACATCTGCCTATCACACCATGTTCTTACATCAAACTATTGTTCTTGTGTATCCTGCATCTATCGCTTATGATGAGACAATCACGCGCGTGGGTTAATATGAGACGCAATACTCTTATAAAGAATGCAATTTCATCCTCTCCACATGATTCTCAAGAAACAGCAAGCCTAAATGAAGATATTGAACGTAGCTCTGTATCTGAAGACCGCACTTCCCCTACACCACCATCATAGGTGCTTGCTCTAACTTCGTAGTGTGATATGTGGTTGCATGTTGCATATGGTGTCTAGCTTGCAATGTTTCTAATTAGGGAAAACAGAGAGTTTGCATTGCAATCTCGATGGGTGAGGGAGTCCTGGATTAGGGGGTATCCGGACAGCCGGACTATATACATCGTCCGAACTATTGGAGGGTGAAGATTTATGCAATGTTACCTACAATAGTATGTGAAGATCATCTCGCAGATCCGGACACGGTCTAAGTGTTCGATAATTACTTTGGAGTATTCGGAGATGGAACCCGCATTGCAATGCCAAAGACAAGACTGCGCACCGGACTCATCGTCATTG
>NW_021179704.1:0-900 GCF_002162155.2 Triticum dicoccoides | reverse complement strand
CTGAAGGAAATATGCCCTAGAGGCAATAATAAAGTTATTATTTATTTCCTTATAATCATGATAAATGTTTATTATTCATGCTAGAATTGTATTTTCCGGAAACATAATACATGTGTGAATACATAGACAAACAGAGTGTCACTAGTATGCCTCTACTTGACTAGCTCGTTAATCAAAGATGGTTATATTTCCTAACCATGAACAATGAGTTGTTATTTGATTAACGAGGTCACATCATTAGTAGAATGATCTGATTGACATGACCCATTCCATTAGCTTAGCACCTGATCGTTTAGTATGTTGCTATTGCTTTCTTCATGACTTATACATGTTCCTATGACTATGAGATTATGCAACTCCCGTTTACCGGAGGAACACTTTGGGTACTACCAAACGTCACAACGTAAATGGGTGATTATAAAGGAGTACTACAGGTGTCTCCAATGATTCGATGTTGGGTTGGCGTATTTCGAGATTAGGATTTGTCACTCCGATTGTCGGAGAGGTATCTCTGGGCCCTCTCGGTAATACACATCACATAAGCCTTGCAAGCATTACAACTAATATGTTAGTTGTGAGATGATGTATTACGGAACGAGTAAAGAGACTTACCGGTAACGAGATTGAACTAGGTATTGGATACCGACGATCGAATCTCGGGCAAGTAACATACCGATGACAAAGGGAACAACGTATGTTGTTATGCGGTCTGACCGATAAAGATCTTCGTAGAATATGTAGGAGCCAATATGGGCATCCAGGTCCCGCTATTGGTTATTGACCAGAGACATGTCTCGGTCATGTCTACATTGTTCTCGAACCCGTAGGGTCCGCACGCTTAAGGTTACGATGACAGTTATATTATGAGTTTATGCATTTTGATGTACCGAAGGTTGTTCG
>NW_021179703.1:0-1282 GCF_002162155.2 Triticum dicoccoides | reverse complement strand
ACCCTAGCTCTCTGTCCAGGAGTTGCAAGTAGTTTCTGGTGTTTGTAGCCTACTGGAGGCCGTGGACAGCGCTGACCGTAGGGGTGGGCTGTGATGCGGTAGGTACGTGGCCGGGTGTACCGAATACCCGTTAGGTATCTCGGGAACCCTGTTCACATCGTTCGGGGCCGTATGGGAAACCTCGGCCGGACTCCCTGCGGATGGAACCTGGATAGGCGATAAACCTGGACTAGAGGCTTAAGTGTTTAGGTAGGTCGTGGTCTACACCCACGTCGGCTTTCGCTTGAAGTCTGCCGAGCACATGTCGTGTGCAGACGCTAAGTGGTGGAAACATGTATGAAGAAGTACACCCCTGCAGGGTTAACATGATCTATTCGAATAGCCGCGTCCGCGGTAAAGGACTACTTGGTTGCCTATACAGTTCATAGACAAGTAAATGGAAACTGCTAAAAGCCTCAAGATAGGTGTGAGTGCCGAGGATGGCTCTTCCGTAGGAAGACGGAGGCGGATCCTCGGTAGTGTATTGAAGTGGTGAGTAGTGGACTCGTGTGCGCAAAACCATTTCAAGTTGGAGTATCGTAGGATAGTCTAGCCAAGAGTCAAAGCTGGCTTGCTGCAATAACTCCACCAACCCTTCTTGAGAATATGCATGTATGTAGGATCTGATGTAAGTCTTGCTGAGTACCTTTGTACTCATGTTGCTATAATTTACATTTTTACAGAAGACGCTGCAACCCCTTCTGATGGGTTCTATGTAGACATTGACATCAACGAGTAGGCTAAAGGCCCAGGTGGTGACCCTGAGCTTGTGAAGGACCACGTAGTGTAGTTAGGCTTTCCA
Source organism: Triticum dicoccoides (assembly GCF_002162155.2). NCBI lineage: Eukaryota > Viridiplantae > Streptophyta > Magnoliopsida > Poales > Poaceae > Triticum > Triticum dicoccoides. Next base: position 441 of record NW_021179703.1, on the reverse strand, counting down.
AGCCTCTTTTATTTTACTAGTTGTCTGTACTCAGACAAGTTACTTCCGCTGCTGGTTTGTATGACTGTATGACTTGAATGCTGGGTCGTGAGACCCGTACCTTTGTGTATGTTATGTATGGCTCCCTGAGCCTTAAATACAGTACTTGTGTCATAGAGTCATGTTGTGATGCTTCGTTGTATTTGCACATATCGAGCATATTGTGTGTATGATTGAAATGCTTGGTATGTGTGGGATCTGACTATCTAGTTGTTTATCTTTAGTAGCCTCTCTTACCGGGAAATGTCTCCTAGTGTTACCGCTGAGCCATGGTAGCTTGCTACTGCTCTGGAACACTTAGGCTGGCCGGCATGTGTCCTTCTTCGTTCCTGTGTCTGTCCCTTCGGGGAAATGTCACGCTTTGAGTACCGGAGTCCTGTTAGCCCGCTACAGCCCGGTTTA
>NW_021179702.1:0-1512 GCF_002162155.2 Triticum dicoccoides | reverse complement strand
TTGCTTGCAGGAATAGACCTTCGTGGTCAGGCTGACCGTGCTTCCAGCATCGTCAGTAACCTCAGGAGATTGGTTTAGCGATTGCTAAGGCGCAACGTCGTGCACGTTTGTAGTCGGATTGTCAAAGTCGTCTCCACCAAATCGATAGTTATCATCTCATCGAAAGATCGGGACCCTCGCCTCTATCAGACAATCGGCTGAGAAGTTTGCATCAAGGAGAGAGATCGGAGTGCAACAGCGCAGGAGTCCCTGCCATTAAGTTTCTCACGGTGGATTAGTCCGAAAAAGAAAAATCTAGCAAACGTGGTTTGTTGAGGATGTTGACGTGAGATCTGCAAGGAGTAGTTTGTTTTGGCAAGTTTGGATTCCGAACAAAAAAAACTGCCGTTTGATCTCTCCACGCAAAGAGAGAAGGAACGTGCGGATTAGTTTGTTTATTTGGCAAGGCTCCTTTCATCTCGTTTTGGAGATTGTGCTCTAAAAAAAGAAAAAGTTTCCTTGTTACTTTTGAGCCGGAAAAGGGGAGAGGAGCACGTTCAGATCTGTTGCCACGTACAAGGTAAGTAAATTTGCTTCTTTGGAAGGTTCAGATCTATTTCCTTTTGGACTGGTGGTTTGCTTGGAAAGTACTAGTCAGCCACGTTGGAATTTGGGAAAGGAAAAAAGAGTGAATCGGCCAGATTGAAAAGAAAGAGAAAAAAAATCTGCAGTTCGGCCTCTCCATGCAAAATAAGGAAAGGAAAAGAGCAAAAAAAAGGAGCAAGTTCATTTGGGAACATCACGTGGCTTGTTTTACGGAAAGAAGGGATCATCCACAAAGAAAAAAAGGGGCAAGCGCTGATCTGTTTCCATAAATCCCTGTTTGTTCGTGGTAAACAAGGAAACAAAAAAAACGGGGACGTGGTGTGCTCCTTGGTTTGGTAACTTCGGATTAAAAAAATCAAATCGAATCCTCCTGGTTTGGTAACTTCGGATCTGAAAAAAAAGACAACAGAATAAAAGGCAAGTTTGGTGCGGCCTAAAAGAAAGAGATAACGTAAGAAATTTGGAAGGTTTGGATCGGTTAAAAAAAGAGAGGAGGAATTATAGTAGATCAGTTGTCTTTTTGGGACGTTGCCAACAAGGAAAGATAGAAGAGAAAATTGAGAGAGATTTGGAAAGATTCTGCCATAATTGCTGCGATTTTTTGTGCTATTGGGTTGCTTGGAAGGGCACGTTCGGTCCTGTTGAAAAGGCAAGTCTGATAAAAAAATAGAATAATTCAACGAGATATTAGAGAGAGTAGTAAGGAAAAAAAAAGGGAAGTGCACGGGGATTTGTTGCCTTGGAGTTGAGCATCACGTTGGAGATACAAAAGGAAGGATTGCAAGTTGGCTCATTCGGTTTGGATTCCCAAGAAAGGTGTACGTGCAGTTCCGATTTGTTTTTCTTTTGGAGAATCCTAGTGGATACGTTTGGACTTTGGAGAGAGAGAAAAAAATTAGTGGTGCTTTGTTGTGCTATAAACAGTAC
>NW_021179701.1:0-1944 GCF_002162155.2 Triticum dicoccoides | reverse complement strand
GTTGCTGATAGTGATTGGGTAAGTCCTGTCCATTGCGTTCCTAAGAAGGGAGGTATTACTGTCGTTCCTAATGATAAAGATGAATTGATCCCGCAAAGAATTATTACAGGTTATAGGATGGTAATTGATTTCCATAAATTAAATAAAGCTACTAAGAAAGATCATTACCCTTTACCTTTTATTGATCAAATGCTAGAAAGACTTCCAAACATACGCATTTCTGCTTTCTAGATGGTTATTCTGGTTTCTCTCAAATACCTGTGTCAGCAGAGGATCAATCAAAAACTACTTTTACTTGCCCATTTGGTACCTTTGCTTATAGACGCATGCCTTTTGGTTTATGTAAAGCACCTGCTACCTTTCAAAGATGTATGATGGCTATATTCTCTGACTTTTGTCAGAAGATTTGTGAGGTATTCATGGATGATTTCTCCGTTTACGGATCCTCTTTTGATGATTGCTTGAGCAACCTTGATCGAGTTTTGCCGAGATGTGAAGACACTAGTCTCGTCTTGAATTGGGAAAAGTGCCACTTTATGGTTAATGAAGGCATTGTCTTGGGGCATAAGATTTCTGAGAGAGGTATTGAAGTTGATAAAGCTAATGTTGATGTTATTGAAAAGATGCCATGTCCCAAGGACATAAAAGGTATAAGAAGTTTCCTTGGTCATGTCGGTTTTTATAGGAGGTTCATTAAGGACTTTTCTAAAATCTCTAGGCCTATGACTAATTTATTGCAAAAAGATATTCCTTTTGTCTTTGATGATGATTGTGTAAAAGAATTTGAAATACTTAAGAAAGCTTTGATCACTGCACCTATTGTTCAGCCACCTGATTGGAATTTACCCTCTGAAATTATGTGTGATGCTAGTGATTATGATGTAGGTGCTGTTCTAGGGCAAAGAGTTGATAAGAAACTAAATGTTATTCAATATGCTAGTAAAACTCTTGACACTGCCCAAAGAAATTATGCTACTACTGAAAAAGAATTCTTAGCAGTTGTATTTGCTTGTGATAAGTTCAGACCTTATATTGTTGATTCTAAAGTTACTATTCACACTAATCATGATGCTATTAAATATCTTATGGAAAAGAAAGATGCTAAACCTAGACTTATTAGATGGGTTCTCTTGCTCCAAGAATTTGATTTGCATATTATTGATAGAAAGGGAGCTAAGAACCCCGTTGCAGACAACTTGTCTAGGTTAGAGAATGTTCTTGATGACCCACTACCTATTGATGATAGCTTTCCTGATGAACAATTAGCGGTCATTAATGCTTCTCTTACTGCTCCATGGTATGCTGATTATGATAATTACATTGTTGCTAAATTTATACCAGCTAGTTTCACATACCAGCAAAAGAAAAAATTCTTTTATGATTTAAGACATTACTTCTGGGATGACCCACACCTTTATAAAGAAGGAGTAGATGGTGTTATTAGACATTGTGTACCTGAGCATGAACATGCACAGATCCTACGCAAGTGTCACTCTGAACCATATGGAGGACACCATGCTGGAGATAGAACTGCACATAAGGTATTGCAATCCGGTTTTATTGGCCTACTCTCTTCAAAGATGCTCGTAAGTTTGTCTTGTCTTGTGATGAATGTCAAAGAATTGGTAATATTAGTAGACGTCAAGAAATGCCTATGAATTATTCTCTTGTTATTGAACCATTTGATGTTTGGGGCTTTGATTATATGGGACCTTTTCCTGCCTCTAATGGATATACACATATTTTAGTTGCCGTTGATTACGTTACTAAGTGGGTAGAAGCTATTCCAACTAGTAGTGCTGATCATAACACCTCTATTAAGATGCTTAAAGAAGTTATTTTTCCGAGGTTTGGAGTCCCTAGGTATCTTATGACTGATGGTGGTTCACATTTTATTCATGGTGCTTTTCGTAAAATGCTTGCTAAGTATGATGTTAATCATAG
>NW_021179700.1:0-1944 GCF_002162155.2 Triticum dicoccoides | reverse complement strand
GTTGCTGATAGTGATTGGGTAAGTCCTGTCCATTGCGTTCCTAAGAAGGGAGGTATTACTGTCGTTCCTAATGATAAAGATGAATTGATCCCGCAAAGAATTATTACAGGTTATAGGATGGTAATTGATTTCCATAAATTAAATAAAGCTACTAAGAAAGATCATTACCCTTTACCTTTTATTGATCAAATGCTAGAAAGACTTCCAAACATACGCATTTCTGCTTTCTAGATGGTTATTCTGGTTTCTCTCAAATACCTGTGTCAGCAGAGGATCAATCAAAAACTACTTTTACTTGCCCATTTGGTACCTTTGCTTATAGACGCATGCCTTTTGGTTTATGTAAAGCACCTGCTACCTTTCAAAGATGTATGATGGCTATATTCTCTGACTTTTGTCAGAAGATTTGTGAGGTATTCATGGATGATTTCTCCGTTTACGGATCCTCTTTTGATGATTGCTTGAGCAACCTTGATCGAGTTTTGCCGAGATGTGAAGACACTAGTCTCGTCTTGAATTGGGAAAAGTGCCACTTTATGGTTAATGAAGGCATTGTCTTGGGGCATAAGATTTCTGAGAGAGGTATTGAAGTTGATAAAGCTAATGTTGATGTTATTGAAAAGATGCCATGTCCCAAGGACATAAAAGGTATAAGAAGTTTCCTTGGTCATGTCGGTTTTTATAGGAGGTTCATTAAGGACTTTTCTAAAATCTCTAGGCCTATGACTAATTTATTGCAAAAAGATATTCCTTTTGTCTTTGATGATGATTGTGTAAAAGAATTTGAAATACTTAAGAAAGCTTTGATCACTGCACCTATTGTTCAGCCACCTGATTGGAATTTACCCTCTGAAATTATGTGTGATGCTAGTGATTATGATGTAGGTGCTGTTCTAGGGCAAAGAGTTGATAAGAAACTAAATGTTATTCAATATGCTAGTAAAACTCTTGACACTGCCCAAAGAAATTATGCTACTACTGAAAAAGAATTCTTAGCAGTTGTATTTGCTTGTGATAAGTTCAGACCTTATATTGTTGATTCTAAAGTTACTATTCACACTAATCATGATGCTATTAAATATCTTATGGAAAAGAAAGATGCTAAACCTAGACTTATTAGATGGGTTCTCTTGCTCCAAGAATTTGATTTGCATATTATTGATAGAAAGGGAGCTAAGAACCCCGTTGCAGACAACTTGTCTAGGTTAGAGAATGTTCTTGATGACCCACTACCTATTGATGATAGCTTTCCTGATGAACAATTAGCGGTCATTAATGCTTCTCTTACTGCTCCATGGTATGCTGATTATGATAATTACATTGTTGCTAAATTTATACCAGCTAGTTTCACATACCAGCAAAAGAAAAAATTCTTTTATGATTTAAGACATTACTTCTGGGATGACCCACACCTTTATAAAGAAGGAGTAGATGGTGTTATTAGACATTGTATACCTGAGCATGAACATGCACAGATCCTACGCAAGTGTCACTCCGAACCATATGGAGGACACCATGCTGGAGATAGAACTGCACATAAGGTATTGCAATCCGGTTTTATTGGCCTACTCTCTTCAAAGATGCTCGTAAGTTTGTCTTGTCTTGTGATGAATGTCAAAGAATTGGTAATATTAGTAGACGTCAAGAAATGCCTATGAATTATTCTCTTGTTATTGAACCATTTGATGTTTGGGGCTTTGATTATATGGGACCTTTTCCTGCCTCTAATGGATATACACATATTTTAGTTGCCGTTGATTACGTTACTAAGTGGGTAGAAGCTATTCCAACTAGTAGTGCTGATCATAACACCTCTATTAAGATGCTTAAAGAAGTTATTTTTCCGAGGTTTGGAGTCCCTAGGTATCTTATGACTGATGGTGGTTCACATTTTATTCATGGTGCTTTTCGTAAAATGCTTGCTAAGTATGATGTTAATCATAG
>NW_021179699.1:0-1093 GCF_002162155.2 Triticum dicoccoides | reverse complement strand
TTCTACTCGTGCAAAGAATCTACGCAATAGACCTAGCTCATGATGCCACTGTTGGGGAACGTAGCAGAAATTCAAAATTTTCCTACGTGTCACCAAGATCTATCTATGGAGAGACCAGCAACAAGTAGAAAGAGAGTGCATCTACATACCCTTGTAGATCGCTAAGCGGAAGCGTTCAAGTGAACGGGGTTGATGGAGTCGTACTCGTCGTGATTCAAATCACCGATGATCCTAGTGCCGAACGGACGGCACCTCCGCGTTCAACACACGTACAGCCCGGTGACGTCTCCCACGCCTTGATCCAGCAAGGAGAGAGGGAGAGGTTGAGGAAGACTCCATCCAACAGCAGCACAACGGCGTGGTGGTGGTGGAGGAGCGTGGCAATCCAGCAGGGCTTCGCCAAGCACCATGGGAGAGGAGGAGTAGGGAGAGAGGTAGGGCTATGCCAGAACTTCGTGTATAGCTCCCATGCGCCTCCCCACTATATATAGGGGTGGAGGGGCTGGTTTCTTGCCCTCCAAGTCCATTGGGGCGTTGGCCAAGGTGGGAGGAAAGAAATCTCATTATTTCCTTCCCCACCGATTGTTATCCCCCCTTTTTAGGGATCTTGATCTTATCCCTTCGGGATATGATCTTATTCCTTCTAAGGGGGGGTCTTGGTGCACCTTGACCAGGGGTGTGGGGCCTTGCCCCCACTACCCACGTCCATGTGGGTCCCCCCATGCAGGTGGGCCCCACTCCGGAACCTTCTAGAACCTTCCCGGTACAATACCGAAAAATCCCGAACATTTTCCGGTGGCCAAAATAGGACTTCCCATATATAAATCTTTACCTCCGGACCATTCCGGAACTCCTCGTGACGTCCGGGATCTCATCCGGGACTCCGAACAACATTCGGTAACCACATACAAACTTCCTTTATAACCCTAGCGTCATCGAACCTTAAGTGTGTAGACCCTACGGGTTCGGGAGACATGTAGACATGACCGAGACGTTCTCCGGTCAATAACCAACAGCGGGATCTGGATACCCATGATGGCTCCCACATGTTCCACGATGATCTCATCGGATGAACCACGATGTCAAGGACTTA
>NW_021179698.1:0-2213 GCF_002162155.2 Triticum dicoccoides | reverse complement strand
GTGCCTTTTCTTTGGGGTACCGCACAGGAAGAAGCCTTCACGGTATTGAAAGATAAGTTGACACATGCTCCTTTACTCCAACTTCCTGATTTTAATAAGACTTTTGAGCTTGAATGTGATGCTAGTGGAATTGGATTAGGAGGTGTGTTATTACAAGATGGCAAACCTGTTGCATACTTTTCTGAAAAATTGAGTGGGCCTAGTCTGAATTATTCTACTTATGATAAAGAATTATATGCTCTTGTTCGGACTTTAGAAACATGGCAACATTATTTATGGCCCAAAGAATTTGTTATACATTCTGATCATGAATCATTGAAACATATTAAAAGTCAAGCTAAACTGAATCGTAGACATGCTAAATGGGTTGAATTCATTGAGACTTTCCCTTATGTCATTAAACACAAGAAGGGAAAAGAAAATGTTATTGCTGATGCTTCTATCATAGGCTCGCGTCTCTAGTCCGGTCTAGCCTAGGACCAGCACAGTACCGTCGTTGAGCGTTTATTCAACATTGCATCTTTGAATTGATTATTGCTAATCTTTTGCTACCATATATAGCCAACCCAGCTCCACATATTTCTTCACCGTGTATACGTACGCTCCCCTGGCAATCGCTTTACTCAATATTCAGAGTTACTTGACACCGCTGGTTGCCGATCACCGTCTGCTGCATGGTAAGAACTTGTAAGACATTGATATTTGCTTTACTGTGAGCGTTTTACCACCACATCCTAATAGTTATAGGAACATTATTTTTGGATTTTGTTTCTTATTCTACTAATCATGACAGGATCCAGAGTCAATTCATGGGCTTTGTCGATCGCGGGAGACGTGCCACCACCTTTGCAAATACCACAACCGTCACGAGAGGTGCACAAACATCCAAATGCACATGATCAGGTTAATGTATCTATACCACCATTTAATGGCCGTTTTAAACCTGCTTTATATATTGAATGGGAGTTCAACATAAAAAATATATTTGCTTCCCATAATTTCGATGAACATAAAAAGGTTAAGGTTGCGGTTGGTTCTTTCATTGGTTATGCTTTGGTTTGGTGGAGTGAATATTGTCGGTTACACCCTGATTATATACCTACTACTTGGGATGATTTGAAACTTGCCATGCGACATACTTTCGTCCCTGCTTATTATACTCGTGACATGATTAAGAAGTTGCAACACTTAAAACATGGTAGTGAAACTGTAACAAAATATTATGATGATTTACAAACTACCTTGTTGCATTCCTCTTTAGAAGAAAGTGAAGATGATTTTATGGATAGATTTTGGGGAGGATTAAACCGTGATATTCAAGAGATACTAATTCATGAAGAGTGTTATCCTTTGGACCATTTGTTTCATCTTGCTTGCAAAGCTGAACAGGAAATAAAACGACGTGTTGGCCACGAGGAGAACAAGCGCACAGTGCACATTCCAAGAGTTGATATGATTATTCCTTCAACTACTAGGCATACTATGACAACCACATCCGTTGTTGTCAGGACTACATCACCTCCACCATGTGACACATCGCCCCCGAGAGTGGCTACATCATCTGAGTTGATCATAAGAGGTAATGACAAAGGTACTGATCTTCCATCTCTACATGAGAATGATGAATGCCTTGTCAATTTGCATGCACCATCTGATGAGCTACCCACTACTTTGATCACACCACCTATTTTAGAGGACTACGTTGATAATTTGACTTTGCCATGTGATCAAACAACTGAAATACCAACAATTTTGAGTGCACCCATTGAATTAACTATTGATGCAAAAGAACCAATGTTTAATCATTTTGATATGACCTTTAATCTTGGTGATGATTCTGTGTTGAATGACTTATTACATGTTTGCTTATTTAAGCATGTTGTAGCATGTAAATTTGATGCAAGTAAGGTTTATTCACCAATGTTGGGATGGTTTAATGATGAACATTGTCAATTTTTTGAAATGAATAAGAGCTTCACTTATATGTGCAAACTGAGTTGCAATATTTTCATGCCTTCTACTTCTTGTGCTAATTTTTTGGCTTTAGATTTTATGAACTATGCAAGTTACTCATCTATTCATGTGTCATATATGCAAAAATCAAGGGAAGTAAAAATGGATGACATATACATATACAACATGTACACCTTGTCTCTTTTGTTAGCCACATTTCAGATTAAGCAACGCCGAGGACGGCTTCATTTTCAAGAAGG
>NW_021179697.1:0-1097 GCF_002162155.2 Triticum dicoccoides | reverse complement strand
ATGGATTCTATCTCGGATTTCATGGCTTCAAGCCATTTGTTGGAATCTGGGCCCACCATCGCTTCTTCATAGTTCGAAGGTTCACCGTTGTCTAACAACATGATTTCCAGGACGGGGTTGCCGTACCACTCTGGTGCGGAACGTGTCCTTGTGGACCTACGAAGTTCAGTAGCAACTTGATCCGAAGTACCTTGATCATCATCATTGGTTTCCTCTTCAGTTGGTGTGGGCATCACAGGAACATTTTCCTGAGCTGCACCACTTTCCCGTTCGAGAGGTAGTACTTCATCGAGTTCTACTTTCCTCCCACTTACTTCTTTCGAGAGAAACTCTTTTTCCAGAAAGCATCCGTTCTTGGCAACAAAGATTTTGCCCTCGGATCTTAAGTAGAAGGTATACCCGACAGTTTCCTTAGGGTATCCTATGAAGACGCATTTTTTCGACTTGGGTTCGAGCTTTTCAGGTTGAAGTTTCTTGACATAAGCATCGCATCCCCAAACTTTTAGAAACGACAGCTTAGGTTTCTTCCCAAACCATAATTCATACGGTGTCGTCTCAACGGATTTAGACGGTGCCCTATTTAAAGTGAATGTAGCTGTCTCTAGAGCGTATCCCCAAAATGATAGCGGTAAATCAGTAAGAGACATCATAGACCGCACCATATCCAATAGAGTGCGATTACGACATTCGGACACACCGTTTCGCTGAGGTGTTCCAGGCGGCGTGAGTTGTGAAACGATTCCACATTTCCTTAAGTGTGTGCCAAATTCGTGACTTAAATATTCTCCTCCACGATCTGATCATAGGCACTTTATCTTTCGGTCACGTTGATTCTCCACCTCATTCTGAAATTCCTTGAACTTTTCAAAGGTCTCAGACTTGTGTTTCATTAAGTAGACATACCCATATCTACTTAAGTCATCAGTGAGAGTGAGAACATAACGATATCCTCCGCGAGCCTCAACGCTCATTGGACCGCACACATCGGTATGTATGATTTCCAATAAGTTGGTTGCTCGCTCCATTGTTCCGGAGAACGGAGTCTTGGTCATCTTGCCCATGAGGCATGGTTCACACGTGTCAAACGATTCATAATC
>NW_021179696.1:0-1766 GCF_002162155.2 Triticum dicoccoides | reverse complement strand
TCCTCAGTCTTCTCCAAGATGGATTTGAGGTTGGGCTACCATCAAATCAAAATCAGAAACGGGGACATTCCTAAAACGGCCTTTGTTACTCGTTATGGCCAATACGAGTACACCGTCATGTCCTTCGGTTTAACCAACGCTCCAGCCACCTTTTCTCGGTTAATGAACTCAATCTTCATGGAGTATTTGGATAAATTCGTCGTGGTTTACCTCGATGATATACTCATCTACTCCAAGAACGAGGAAGAACATGCCGAACATCTAAGGCTAGTGTTGCAGAAACTTCGAGAGCATCGCCTTTATGCCAAATTTTCTAAATGTGAATTCTAGTTGTCAGAAGTGACCTATCTGGGTCATGTAATATCTGGTAAAGGTATTGCTGTTAACCCTGAGCGAGTTCAAGCCGTCCTTAATTGGACTCCACCTGAATCGGTCAAGCAAGTTCGGAGCTTTCTGGGCTTAGCGAGCTATTGTCGTCGCTTTGTCGAGAACTTCTCCAAGGTTGCTAAACCTCTAACCGAACTCCTCAAGAAGGATAAAAAGTTCGAATGGACTCCACAATGTGAGCACAGCTTTCAGGAACTGAAAAGACGCCTGACCTCTGCTCCCGTGCTGGTACCGCCAGACTTCTCCAAGGACTTTGTCATCTACTGCGACGCCTCGCGACAAGGACTAGGTTGCATTCTCATGCAAGATCGACACGTAATTGCCTACGCTTCACGACAATTGCACCCACATGAGGAGAATTATCCTACCCATGATCTAGAGCTTGCAGCCGTAGTCTATGCACTTAAGACCTGGCGACATTACCTCCTCGGTAATCGTTGCGAAATATTCACTGATCACCAAAGTCTGAAGTACATCTTCACCCAACCGGATTTGAATCTCAGGCAGAGACGTTGGGTTGAATTGATCACAGACTTCGACTTAGGAATAACCTACACCCCAGGGAAAGCCAACGCCATGGCTGATGCGCTAAGTCGTAAATCTTATTGTAACAATCTGATGTTACAACAAAGTCAACCGCTTCTCCATGAGGAATTTCGGAAGCTTAACCTTCACATTGTTCCTCAAGGATTTCTTTCCACCTTGGTGGCGAAACCTACTCTTACGGATCAAATCATTGCTGCCCAGAAGCGAGATAAGGGAATAGCTAAGATCAAGGAGAACATTGCTAGCGGAGGTGCTAGTTGTTTCTCCACAAATGATCATGGTGTTGTGTACTTTGAGAACCGTCTAGTGGTTCCCAAGAACCAGCATCTACGGCAGTTGATCCTTAAGGAGGCTCATGAATCTCCTCTCACCATTCATCCCGATAGCACTAAGATGTATCAGGACCTACGCCAGAGGTTCTGGTGGACTAGGATGAAGAGAGAAATTGCTCAGTATATTGCTAATTGCGACGTCTGTCGTCGTGTAAAAGCAGAGCATCAACGGCCTGCTGGCACCCTTCAACCCCTAGCTATTCCTGAATGGAAATGGGATAAAATTGGTATGGATTTCATTACCGGTTTTCCCAGGACCAAGAGAGGGAATAATGCTATTTTCGTCGTGGTTGATCGTCTTTCCAAAGTAGCCCATTTCTTACCTGTTCGTGAGAGTATAACCGCTAGTCAACTGGCAGACTTATACATCTCCCGAATAGTGTCCCTTCATGGTGTTCCTTTGGAAATTAACTCGGATCGAGGAAGTCTTTTCACCTCTCGATTTTGGGAAAGTTTCCAAAATGCTATGGGAACTCGTCTCTCCTTTAGCACCGCTTTCCA
>NW_021179695.1:0-759 GCF_002162155.2 Triticum dicoccoides | reverse complement strand
TAGGTTAAATATGTCATTTTGGAGCTAATTAAGCTTATTATGTCATTTTGGAGCTAGCTAAGCATGTGAAGTCATTTAGGAGCTAAACTATGTCATTTCTTAAGCATATTATGTCATTTTAGAGCTAGTTAAGCATATTAACTAATTTTGGAGGAAAAGATTCTAAGTATAGGTCATTTTTAAGCTAGCTAAGCATATTAAGTCATTTTGAAGGAAAAAATGCTAAGTATAGGTCATTTTAGAGCTATCCTAGGTTAAATAGGTCATTTTGGAGCTAATTAAGCTTATTATGTAATTTTTGAGCTAGCTAACCATATTAAGTCATTTTGGAGGAAAAAAATGCTAAGTATAGGTCATTTTAGAGCTAGCCTGGGTTGAATAGGTCATTTGAAGCTAAGTAAGGTTATTATGTCATTTTGGAGCTAGCTAAGCATGTGAAGTCATTTAGGACCTAAAATATGTCATTTCTTAAGCATACTATATCATTTTAGAGCTAGCTAAGCATATTAAGTCTTTTTTGAGGAAAAGATGCTAAGTATAGGTCATTTTAGAGCTATCCTAGGTTAAATAGGTCATTTTTATGCTAGCTAAGCATATTAAGTCATTTTGGAGGAAAAATGCTAAGTATAGGTCATTTTAGAGCTATCCTAGGTTAAATATGTTATTTTGGAGCTAATTAAGCTTATTATGTCATTTTGGAGCTAGCTAAGCATGTGAAGTCATTTAGGAGCTAAACTATGTCATTTCTTAAGCATATTA
>NW_021179694.1:0-1246 GCF_002162155.2 Triticum dicoccoides | reverse complement strand
AAATTTACTTGCAATAAAACAGGGGCTGTTAATTGTAGTTTTGTTTTGGTCTGCAATTGCATATACGGACATTTATTTAATTACCACAAGATCTAAACCAGGATAAGAGCAAAGAGTAATCAGATCTGAACTGAAACTAGCTAGGAGCAGAGCACATTTGTGTAGAAGCAGAGTGCATGAAATATGGGGCTTTTCTGGATGCTGCTGTTCTTGGTAGGATGAACAAGTGGCACCTTGTAGGGTCTTGATTGGTTATGTTGCAAACTGAATATGTAGCTGCTAGGACCCAGTTTCCAATCTAGTCTGTAGTAGTGACATGCTAGTTTAGCACATACTGCTTGTAGTGGGTAGTAGTGGAATGCTATTTTAGATGGTCTATTACTATGTAGGACCTTAATTGGTGGAGTCTCAACGCTGAACTGGGTAGTAGTTAGGAGTCAATTTCTTTAATCCTAGTGTAGCTACTCTCTTAATACTTGTCTGTAGGTTCTTAATTGTTGGTGTCTCAAAAACTGAATATGTTTTCATAGCATAACTTGAGGGATAGTTTGTTTAGTAAAGTGCGAATTTAGCTATCCCTTACTATATAGATGATTGATCTTTGTCGAAAAATATGTGGATGATTGATAGTACGCTTCCTGTTTCTGCACACAGTGCACTCTGTTATGAACTATATGTATGCTGCACTTTCTTCGTCCGAGTGCATCGATGTAGACGTTTTCCTGCTTGTTGTTGGGAGTGAAAATAAGAACCTCTTCTCCCTGGTTAGCAGTAAATACTGCATGCGCAACGCCTGCTGTTTTCTCTTCTGAAATTTATGAATGTCAGTGGATCAACATCTATGTGCCATAAATTGCATTTTCCCTTTTTGCTTGTTGAGGAAACATGTTTTCCATTTACTTGTTTGGCTCATGCTGTTCTTGCTAGGATAACAAAATGGTACCATGTAGGCTCCTGATTGCTGGTATCTGAAAACTGAATTTGTAGCAGTCAGAACTCAGTTTCCAATGTGTTGAAGCAGAGCACATTTGTGTTGAAGCAGAGTGCATGAAAGATAAACTGGGTCCTAGCAGCTACATATTCAGTTTGCAACTTTACTTCCCATCTTAAGGCAAGCCCCATTTTTACTGTTCTTTGTTAGCAGAGCTGCTTGTTTCTAAGAACTTTGATACTATTTGGATCAAAGTTAAATGAGCACATAGATGACAAAAAAAAGTTCAGATTGTATAGCGATGCCGACGTATGT
>NW_021179693.1:0-4415 GCF_002162155.2 Triticum dicoccoides | reverse complement strand
TTATGTACAAGGACGTTCTGGGGGGGGGGGGGTAGTTTTGGACAAACATTTCCTAGAAACTCGCAGTTCAAGTGAGCAATGTGTGCGGACCAATTAATCTACCAGGCCTAGTGATAGATTTCTGATAATTATGCATTATGTAAAATGCAAATTGTGATGCTTAGTGGGGCAGTATTGTAGAAGTGGTCCTATTTTACGTGACAATTTCTTGATACTCATGGTGTAATATGTCTGGTGTATGTAAGATCAAATTCATTCCATCGTTTGGGTAATATTAAAATATCAATTATATGATGCATTCGGTAAAAAAGTTTCACTCTGTTATATATGGTACACCGTTAAACTTAGAACAACATCCTTTCACTCCTAACCCGGCCTCAGCCATCGAATCTGGGTTGGGCGGCCCACTGAACATATACTACTTGCCTTTGAAGACCCTCTTCAAAGAGTACTATACAAACCTAATGGGCCGGGCCATTATTACGGGGATTTCTCTTTATTACCAGCCGAGTTCTCCCGGGGCGATCTTCACCGCCGTCGAGCTTTTTTCCCCTACCACCAATCAAACCCCGTTCTCGACGCGGCAAGGAGGGGCGGCCTCCCAGGGCTGTCGTCTCGCCCGTGGCAAGGAAGGGGTCGACGGAAACTAGGGTTCCCCATCAAGCTACCCGATCTGTTCTTCGGGTGAGAGTATTCATGGATTCCGGAGCTAGTTCCTCTGGGATCAGTGATGTCGAGCAGTTGATGAAGGAGTTGGGATTGAAGGAGGAGGACTTGGATGACGTGGTCTTCGATGAGCAACCGGCGCCGCCGGAGGGGCCGAGATGGGTAGCCCTAGCTAGGGTTAACACCTCCAAAACCTACAGCCAGACTTGGTTTTTACAGAAAGATGAGATCGGCATGGGATATTGCGCAGGAGGCCAGGTTCAAGCCTCTGGAGGAAAACTTGTATACGGTCACATTCACTTGCTTGGGTGATTGGGAGAGAGTTATGAACGACGGCCCATGGAATTTCAGGGGAGATGCGGTGATTCTGCTGCCGTATGACGGGATAACGAAGCCGTCCACTGTGAAACTTGAAACAATCAACATATGGATCCAAATCCATGACGTACCAGAGTTGTATGGCCATCTGGTGGCTCCTTTGGCAGCAAAAGTCGGAGAGGTTCTTTTCTCTGAACCTAACTCACATGACTTTGTCGGCAACTAAGGTCTCAGCAGAGATGAACGATCTTCTCGTTGCACCGTACATGAAGGAAGAAGTTAAGACAACCCTCTTTCAGATGTTTCCAACCAAAGCGCCCGGCCCCGACGGTTTTCCAGCTCATTTCTATCAACATTACTGGGAGTTATGTGGCGCTGAGGTGACTGAGGTTGTGCTAAGAATAATTCGGGGAGAGGAGAGTGCAGAGAGCATTAATGATACTGTTTTGGTTCTCATCCCCAAGGTAATGAATCCATCTTTGCTAACTCAATTCCGGCCGATTAGTTTATGCAATGTGTTATACAAGATCGCGTCCAAGGTGATTGCAAACAGATTGAAGTAGGTCCTCCCAGAGATTATTTCAGAGGAGCAGTCGGCCTTTGTGCTAGGAAGACATATTACAGATAACATCATTAGTGCTTATGAGTGTCTTCACTTTATGAAGCGCAGCAAAGCCAAAGTTAACAGTTTTTGTGCCCTAAAGCTCAATATGATGAAAGCATACGATAGACTAGAGTGGGACTACTTGCAGGCGATAATGATCAAGCTGGGTTTTGCTCCAGCCTGGGTACAAATCATCATGAACATTGTGCGGTCAGTATCGTTCTCAGTACTTCTTAATGGTGAGAGACTAGACAATTTTATCCATCCAGAGTAATTCGGCAGGGAGATCCGATATCCCCATACCTCTTTTTAATTTCACCAGAGGGCCTTTCGTGCCTACTGAAATCCAGTTCTTCGTCGTCTCAGCTAGAAGGGATCAAGGTGGCTCCCACGGCGTTCGTCGTGAACCATCTCCTTTTTGCTGATGATAGCCTGCTGATTTTTAAATCGAGTGTTGAAGGGGCTGTTGCAATATCAGACCTGTTGGAGTGCTACTGTTTGGCTTCAGGATAGCGCATAAATCACGAGAAATCATCTATCTTTTTCAGCAAAGGTTGTCCGTAGGGTATGAGAGAAAGCATCAAAACCACTTTGAATGTCCAGAATGAATCCCTCAGCGACAGGTATTTGGGGATGCCTACGGATGTTGGGCACTCAAAGAATGGCACTTTCAGATACTTGAGAGACCGAGCATGGGAAAATATCAGAGGTTGGATGGAAAAAATATTGTCAGCTGCGGGAAAGGAAGTGCTTATCAAGTTAGTGGTGCAGTCGATACCGGTGTTTTCTATGTCGTGTTTCCGACTGCCAAGGGGTTTATGTGAGAGTGTCAATTCCTTAATTAGGCAGTTTTGGTGGCGTAGTAAGCAAGGGAAGCGTAAGCCAAGCTGGGTATCCTGGGGCGATATGATGAAGCCTAAACATCTTGGTGGCCTTGGCTTTAGGGACTTGGAAATTTTTATCTTGGCCCTACTGTCCAAACAGGCATGGCGTATGCTCCAACACCCTACATCTTTGAGCGCACGCATTCTCAAGAGTGTTTATTTCCCGGATGTATCTTTGTTTGAAGCAGAATTGGGCCACCATCCATCACAGATCTGGCAGGCTATTCTGGACGGGAGAGACATTATGGTGCAAGGACTAGTAAGGAGAATTGGCAACGGTGAAACCACCGACATATGGCTTGACAATTGGCTACCTCGCTCACTTATAAAGAGACCGATCACATCTCTTATCCAACATCCGCCACAGAAAGTTTCAGGACTAATCAACCACGCTACATCCTCGTGGAACGAACAGCTAGTTCGGTCAACCTTTATACCAATTGATGCGGAGGCAATATTGCAGATCCCTCTTTGCACTAGACAGATTGACGACTTTTGGGCACGGAGCGAAGATAGGCGGGGGATATTCTCGGTGAGAACCGCCTATAGGATGATTCAGCAGAGGAAATTAAGTCGTGAAGCTTGGTTATACGAGCAAGATGGCTCTTCTCACACACACGCAGATGGCAATGGTTGGACAAAACTTTGGGGAATCAAGGTACCATCGAAGCTCAAGGTCTTCTGTGGAGGTTGGCTAGGCGTACCACTCCGACGGTTGCACTTTTGCACCACCGAAACATGGCGGATTCGGCCGCGTGTTGCCTATGCGGAGCCGAAGACACTTGGAGACACGCGTTGTTAAACTGCACTGTTTCTCGCAGCACATGGGCGCTATCTTCTGAACATATTATTGATGTGCTGAACAGAAATGAGGAACCGAATCCGAAGAGGTGGCTTTTCTCAATGCAAGGGGCTCTATCTCAGGATGAGTTTACAAGCTTTGTGGTCACTCTCTGGGCACTGTGGGGAGCACGCCGCAAGGCAATTTATGAGCATATCTATCAAAGCCCGTCTTCTATTCAAGCATTTGTAAACTCATATGTGAATGAACTCAACGCACTACAGTCTATCAAATCGACGCAGATTGTAAGACCTGCGCCACGACGATCAGGTTGGATAGCTCCACCTGGAGGTCTGGCAAAGTTTAATGTTGATGCTGCAGTGGGAAGAGGAAGAGGACTTGGAGCTGTAGCAGCGATTTCTAGAGACTCAGACGGACACTTCTTGGGAGCGTCGTCTGTGGTCTTCAGAGGTATATCAGAACTGGCGACTCTCGAATGCATGGCGATCAGGGAGGCTCTAGCTCTAGCTGATGATTTGAACGTGGCAAACATCCAGGTGGCCTCCGATGCGAAGGTGGTGGTACAAGATATCCAAGAAAAGAATCCGACAGAATATGGCGCGATCATACATGAAATAATAGAGCATACACTATCTTTCCAAGTCTGTAATATTTCTCATGAATTTAGGAGCTCGGATATCGAGGCTCACAAGCTCGCGAAGCATGCATTATCCCTTCCGGCTGGCCGACATGTTTGGTTGGGACAGCCGGACGGTCTCTCTTTCGTCCCTGTAAACATTGTGACGTCGGAATAAAAAGCTTCGGAGTTTGTCTCAAAAAAAAAACCGATCGAGCTACAAGCAAGATGCATGCTACTACGATAACATGATGCGCCGGCCCACTCATCTTCAAAAGAATAACAAACATCACGTAAAAAACAAGAGCCTCTATATGCAGAGACGTTGATAGGAGATATTTGAGATCATTAGTTGTTGTGCAAGCGTAGCGTTCCCATGAATTCAGCGCTGAACCTCGACCTCAACCTACACAAGGATCAGTGGCACTAGCTAGACACATCATATGTGGTTTGTGAGCAGCTCTCAACAAGTTCTCTCCTTAATCTGGAAGACGGGCGGAAATTGTTTCAAGAGGTGAGAACAAC
>NW_021179692.1:0-4414 GCF_002162155.2 Triticum dicoccoides | reverse complement strand
TTATGTACAAGGACGTTCTGGGGGGGGGGGGGTAGTTTTGGACAAACATTTCCTAGAAACTCGCAGTTCAAGTGAGCAATGTGTGCGGACCAATTAATCTACCAGGCCTAGTGATAGATTTCTGATAATTATGCATTATGTAAAATGCAAATTGTGATGCTTAGTGGGGCAGTATTGTAGAAGTGGTCCTATTTTACGTGACAATTTCTTGATACTCATGGTGTAATATGTCTGGTGTATGTAAGATCAAATTCATTCCATCGTTTGGGTAATATTAAAATATCAATTATATGATGCATTCGGTAAAAAAGTTTCACTCTGTTATATATGGTACACCGTTAAACTTAGAACAACATCCTTTCACTCCTAACCCGGCCTCAGCCATCGAATCTGGGTTGGGCGGCCCACTGAACATATACTACTTGCCTTTGAAGACCCTCTTCAAAGAGTACTATACAAACCTAATGGGCCGGGCCATTATTACGGGGATTTCTCTTTATTACCAGCCGAGTTCTCCCGGGGCGATCTTCACCGCCGTCGAGCTTTTTTCCCCTACCACCAATCAAACCCCGTTCTCGACGCGGCAAGGAGGGGCGGCCTCCCAGGGCTGTCGTCTCGCCCGTGGCAAGGAAGGGGTCGACGGAAACTAGGGTTCCCCATCATGCTACCCGATCTGTTCTTCGGGTGAGAGTATTCATGGATTCCGGAGCTAGTTCCTCTGGGATCAGTGATGTCGAGCAGTTGATGAAGGAGTTGGGATTGAAGGAGGAGGACTTGGATGACGTGGTCTTCGATGAGCAACCGGCGCCGCCGGAGGGGCCGAGATGGGTAGCCCTAGCTAGGGTTAACACCTCCAAAACCTACAGCCAGACTTGGTTTTACAGAAAGATGAGATCGGCATGGGATATTGCGCAGGAGGCCAGGTTCAAGCCTCTGGAGGAAAACTTGTATACGGTCACATTCACTTGCTTGGGTGATTGGGAGAGAGTTATGAACGACGGCCCATGGAATTTCAGGGGAGATGCGGTGATTCTGCTGCCGTATGACGGGATAACGAAGCCGTCCACTGTGAAACTTGAAACAATCAACATATGGATCCAAATCCATGACGTACCAGAGTTGTATGGCCATCTGGTGGCTCCTTTGGCAGCAAAAGTCGGAGAGGTTCTTTTCTCTGAACCTAACTCACATGACTTTGTCGGCAACTAAGGTCTCAGCAGAGATGAACGATCTTCTCGTTGCACCGTACATGAAGGAAGAAGTTAAGACAACCCTCTTTCAGATGTTTCCAACCAAAGCGCCCGGCCCCGACGGTTTTCCAGCTCATTTCTATCAACATTACTGGGAGTTATGTGGCGCTGAGGTGACTGAGGTTGTGCTAAGAATAATTCGGGGAGAGGAGAGTGCAGAGAGCATTAATGATACTGTTTTGGTTCTCATCCCCAAGGTAATGAATCCATCTTTGCTAACTCAATTCCGGCCGATTAGTTTATGCAATGTGTTATACAAGATCGCGTCCAAGGTGATTGCAAACAGATTGAAGTAGGTCCTCCCAGAGATTATTTCAGAGGAGCAGTCGGCCTTTGTGCTAGGAAGACATATTACAGATAACATCATTAGTGCTTATGAGTGTCTTCACTTTATGAAGCGCAGCAAAGCCAAAGTTAACAGTTTTTGTGCCCTAAAGCTCAATATGATGAAAGCATACGATAGACTAGAGTGGGACTACTTGCAGGCGATAATGATCAAGCTGGGTTTTGCTCCAGCCTGGGTACAAATCATCATGAACATTGTGCGGTCAGTATCGTTCTCAGTACTTCTTAATGGTGAGAGACTAGACAATTTTATCCATCCAGAGTAATTCGGCAGGGAGATCCGATATCCCCATACCTCTTTTTAATTTCACCAGAGGGCCTTTCGTGCCTACTGAAATCCAGTTCTTCGTCGTCTCAGCTAGAAGGGATCAAGGTGGCTCCCACGGCGTTCGTCGTGAACCATCTCCTTTTTGCTGATGATAGCCTGCTGATTTTTAAATCGAGTGTTGAAGGGGCTGTTGCAATATCAGACCTGTTGGAGTGCTACTGTTTGGCTTCAGGATAGCGCATAAATCACGAGAAATCATCTATCTTTTTCAGCAAAGGTTGTCCGTAGGGTATGAGAGAAAGCATCAAAACCACTTTGAATGTCCAGAATGAATCCCTCAGCGACAGGTATTTGGGGATGCCTACGGATGTTGGGCACTCAAAGAATGGCACTTTCAGATACTTGAGAGACCGAGCATGGGAAAATATCAGAGGTTGGATGGAAAAAATATTGTCAGCTGCGGGAAAGGAAGTGCTTATCAAGTTAGTGGTGCAGTCGATACCGGTGTTTTCTATGTCGTGTTTCCGACTGCCAAGGGGTTTATGTGAGAGTGTCAATTCCTTAATTAGGCAGTTTTGGTGGCGTAGTAAGCAAGGGAAGCGTAAGCCAAGCTGGGTATCCTGGGGCGATATGATGAAGCCTAAACATCTTGGTGGCCTTGGCTTTAGGGACTTGGAAATTTTTATCTTGGCCCTACTGTCCAAACAGGCATGGCGTATGCTCCAACACCCTACATCTTTGAGCGCACGCATTCTCAAGAGTGTTTATTTCCCGGATGTATCTTTGTTTGAAGCAGAATTGGGCCACCATCCATCACAGATCTGGCAGGCTATTCTGGACGGGAGAGACATTATGGTGCAAGGACTAGTAAGGAGAATTGGCAACGGTGAAACCACCGACATATGGCTTGACAATTGGCTACCTCGCTCACTTATAAAGAGACCGATCACATCTCTTATCCAACATCCGCCACAGAAAGTTTCAGGACTAATCAACCACGCTACATCCTCGTGGAACGAACAGCTAGTTCGGTCAACCTTTATACCAATTGATGCGGAGGCAATATTGCAGATCCCTCTTTGCACTAGACAGATTGACGACTTTTGGGCACGGAGCGAAGATAGGCGGGGGATATTCTCGGTGAGAACCGCCTATAGGATGATTCAGCAGAGGAAATTAAGTCGTGAAGCTTGGTTATACGAGCAAGATGGCTCTTCTCACACACACGCAGATGGCAATGGTTGGACAAAACTTTGGGGAATCAAGGTACCATCGAAGCTCAAGGTCTTCTGTGGAGGTTGGCTAGGCGTACCACTCCGACGGTTGCACTTTTGCACCACCGAAACATGGCGGATTCGGCCGCGTGTTGCCTATGCGGAGCCGAAGACACTTGGAGACACGCGTTGTTAAACTGCACTGTTTCTCGCAGCACATGGGCGCTATCTTCTGAACATATTATTGATGTGCTGAACAGAAATGAGGAACCGAATCCGAAGAGGTGGCTTTTCTCAATGCAAGGGGCTCTATCTCAGGATGAGTTTACAAGCTTTGTGGTCACTCTCTGGGCACTGTGGGGAGCACGCCGCAAGGCAATTTATGAGCATATCTATCAAAGCCCGTCTTCTATTCAAGCATTTGTAAACTCATATGTGAATGAACTCAACGCACTACAGTCTATCAAATCGACGCAGATTGTAAGACCTGCGCCACGACGATCAGGTTGGATAGCTCCACCTGGAGGTCTGGCAAAGTTTAATGTTGATGCTGCAGTGGGAAGAGGAAGAGGACTTGGAGCTGTAGCAGCGATTTCTAGAGACTCAGACGGACACTTCTTGGGAGCGTCGTCTGTGGTCTTCAGAGGTATATCAGAACTGGCGACTCTCGAATGCATGGCGATCAGGGAGGCTCTAGCTCTAGCTGATGATTTGAACGTGGCAAACATCCAGGTGGCCTCCGATGCGAAGGTGGTGGTACAAGATATCCAAGAAAAGAATCCGACAGAATATGGCGCGATCATACATGAAATAATAGAGCATACACTATCTTTCCAAGTCTGTAATATTTCTCATGAATTTAGGAGCTCGGATATCGAGGCTCACAAGCTCGCGAAGCATGCATTATCCCTTCCGGCTGGCCGACATGTTTGGTTGGGACAGCCGGACGGTCTCTCTTTCGTCCCTGTAAACATTGTGACGTCGGAATAAAAAGCTTCGGAGTTTGTCTCAAAAAAAAAACCGATCGAGCTACAAGCAAGATGCATGCTACTACGATAACATGATGCGCCGGCCCACTCATCTTCAAAAGAATAACAAACATCACGTAAAAAACAAGAGCCTCTATATGCAGAGACGTTGATAGGAGATATTTGAGATCATTAGTTGTTGTGCAAGCGTAGCGTTCCCATGAATTCAGCGCTGAACCTCGACCTCAACCTACACAAGGATCAGTGGCACTAGCTAGACACATCATATGTGGTTTGTGAGCAGCTCTCAACAAGTTCTCTCCTTAATCTGGAAGACGGGCGGAAATTGTTTCAAGAGGTGAGAACAAC
>NW_021179691.1:0-1933 GCF_002162155.2 Triticum dicoccoides | reverse complement strand
GGGGCGAGGGGAGGAAGACGACGGAGAGCTGCAGTGGTGGGCTGGGCCGCTGCTGGCTGGGCCGGCCAGCTGGCTGGGCCGCACAGTGGAGGAGCCCAGGTAAGCTCCTCCTGTTATATATTTTTCTGTTTTTTTAATTTCTGACATTTGTTTTGATTTAAATAATATATTAAATCATTTATTTAACTTATGCCAATTTTTGCAGGAGCTATTTATATTATTCCAGAGCTCTTTTATAATTGGCATAATATTTGGGCATATATTAATATATATAATTAATATATTTCCAATGCAAATATTTATGCATTAATTCCAAATGCCCAAAATAAATGTCCATGATCCACTAAAAATATTGGTTTGATTTTTATCTCTGTCCAATATTTTCAGAGAGCAACATGAGCATTTTCTTGGACCCTTTTGGAGAAATTTTTGTTTGGGTCATTTTCATAATGATTCTGAGGGTTTCACAGATCCCCATTTCAAGTTTCTGATGAAGAGTAAACATGATGCAACACTCTAATGCATGACTAGCTAGGGTGTGACAACTCACCCCCACTCAAAAGAATCTCGTCCCGAGATTTGGGTTCCTCCGGGAAGAAGGCGGGATACTCGAGTCGAAGACGATCCTCCCTTTCCCAAGTTGCTTCATCTTCGGAATGGTGCGACCATTGAACCTTGAGAAACTTGATATTATGACGTCGCGTGGTACGTTCGGCTTGATCGAGGATACGAATGGGGTACTCTCGATATGTAAGATCATCTTGGAGATCAAGCGTTTCGTGGTCCACTTCACGGATAGGATCCGAGAAGCAACGCCTGAGTTGAGAAACGTGGAAGACATCGTGAACTCTGGAGAGGTGCGGAGGTAGTTCCAACTGGTAGGCAACTTCTCCTCGTTTGGCAAGAATGCGAAAAGGTCCAATGTAACGAGGAGCCAATTTGCCTTTGATACCGAAACGATGGGTTCCCTTCAGAGGGGTGACCCGAAGATAAGCCTTCTCGTCAACCTCGAAAGTCATAGCCTTATGTTTTCGGTCATATTGACTCTTTTGACGGGATTGGGCTGTTTTCAACTTTTCACGAACGATACGAACTTATTCTTCTGCTTACTGAATCATATCCGGGCCAAAGAATTGTCTTTCCCCGGTCTCTGACCAGTTAAGGGGTGTTCGACATCGTCGTCCATAGAGAACTTGAAAAGGGGCTTTACCCAAGCTAGATTGATAGCTGTTGTTGTAAGCGAATTCGGCAAATGGAAGGCACTTCTCCCAGTCCATTCCGAACGAGATAACAGAGGCTCGGAGCATGTCTTCTAGAATTTGGTTGACGCGTTCCACTTGACCACTCGACTGAGGGTGGAAAGCGGTGCTAAAGGAGAGACGAGTTCCCATAGCATTTTGGAAACTTTCCCAAAATCGAGAGGTGAAAAGACTTCCTCGATCCGAGTTAATTTCCAAAGGAACACCATGGAGAGACACTATTCGGGAGATGTATAAGTCTGCCAGCTGACTAGCGGTTATACTCTCTCGAACAGGTAGGAAATGGGCTACTTTGGAAAGACGATCGACCACGACGAAGATAGCATTATTCCCTCTCTTAGTCCTGGGAAAACCGGTAATGAAATCCATACCAATTTTATCCCATTTCCATTCAGGAATAGCTAAGGGTTGAAGGGTGCCAGCAGGCCGTTGGTGCTCTGCTTTTACACGACGACAGACGTCGCAGTTAGCAATATACTGAGCAATTTCTCTCTTCATCCTAGTCCACCAGAACCTCTGGCGTAGGTCCTGATACATCTTAGTACTACCGGGATGAATAGTGAGAGGAGATTCATGAGCCTCCTTAAGGATCAACTGCCGTAGATGCTGGTTCTTGGGAACCACTAGACGGTTCTCAAAGTACACAACACCATGATCATTTGTGGAGAAACAAC
>NW_021179690.1:0-3950 GCF_002162155.2 Triticum dicoccoides | reverse complement strand
GTGAGAAGAGGTTATTTGACATAAGCTCACTTGATGAATGGAGAACCCAAACCTATGAGAATGCCAAGTTGTTTAAATAAAAAGTTAAAAGATAACAAAAGGATACAAAAGCATGAGTTTAGTGTAGGTGATCATGTTTTGCTATACAACTCTCGTCTAAGATTTTTTGCAGGAAATCTCTCTAAATTGGAAGGTCCTTACATTATAGAGGAGGTTTATCATTCCGGTGCCATCAAGATCAACAACGCCGCAGGCACTAACCCGAAAGTGGTAAACGGTCAAAGCATCAAACATTATATTGTAGGTACTCCCATAAATGTTGAGATAAATATTATTAATACCATAACACCAGAGGAGTACATAAGGGATACTTTCCAGAACGTTTCATACTCCGAAAAGGAATAGGTATGTGGTACGGTAAGTAAAACGACTCCAAAACTGTTCTAAACAACATTTTTTTCTCCATTTTGGAATATTTAAAAAATTAGGAAAATTAAAAGTAGTCCAAAGAGTGCACGAGGAAGCGGCAAGGCAGGAGGGCGTGCCCTACCCCCCTGTGGGAGCCCCTGTGCCTTGTGGCCACCTTGTGTGCCCCTCGGATTCTGTTTTCTTGTGGAATACTCCTTTTGGTTGGTAAAAATTCATTACATAATCTCCCGAAGGTTTTGACCACCGTACCACGACAACATCTCATGTCCTCATTTTGAGCTTTTTTCTGCCAGAGTTTTCAAGGCCGGGCATCATGTCTTCCCCCTCCTCCAAGAATGGGGACGACGATGCTTGGTTGATGAAGATAGAGATGAAGAGATAAGAACTTGGGGAAAATAAAGGGGGTGATAAGACCAGGAAGGTCACGGGAGATCAAGTTCCGGCAGCAGAAGAAGAAGACATCCTTCATCCATACTACAATCATCTTACACCTACTGATATTGAAGCTTTTAGAATCATTGAAATAGTTCGTGTGCAAAATAAATATCTCACTCGTGAAAATATTCTGTTGTAAGAGCATATGAGCGATGAGGGAGTCCTGAATAAGGGGGTATCCGGACAGCCAGACTATATACTTTGGCCAGACTGTTAGACTATGAAGATACAAGATTGAAGACTTCGTCCCGTGTCCGGATGGGACTCTCCTTGGCGTGGAAGGCAAGCTTGGCGATTCGGATGTAGATCTCCTTCTCTGTAACCGACTCTGTGTAACCCTAGCCCCCTCCGGTGTTGATGACCCACAAGTGTAGGGGATCTATCATAGTCCTTTCGATAAGTAAGAGTGTCAAACCCAACGAGGATTAGAAGGAAATGATAAGCGGTTTTCAGTAAGGTTTTCTCTGCAAGCACTGAAATTGTAGGTAATAGATAGTTTTGTGATAAGATAAATAGTAATGAGCAACAAGTAAATAAAGTAAATAAAGTGTAGCAAGGTGGCCCAATCCTTTATGTAGCAAAGGATAAGCCTAGAAAATTTCTAATAAAGATAAAGGAGCTCCCGAGGACACATGGGAATTATCGTCAAGCTAGTTTTCCTCACGCTCATATGATTCGCGTTCGGTACTTTGATAATTTGATATGTGGGTGGACTGGTGCTTGGGTACTGCCCTTACTTGGACAAGCATCCCACTTATGATTAACCCCTATTGCAAGCATCCGCAACTACAACAAACGTATTAAGGTAAACCTAACCATAGCATGAAACATGTGGATCCAAATCAGCCCCTAACGAAGCAACGCATAAACTAGGGTTTAAGCTTCTGTCACTCTAGCAACCCATCATCTACTTATTACTTCCCTATGCCCTCCTCTAGGCCCAATAATGGTGAAGTGTCATGTAGTCTACGTTCACATGACACCACTAGAGGAGAAGACAACATACATCTCATCAAAATATCGAATGAATACCAAATTCACATGACTACTAATAGCAAGACTTCACCCATGTCCTCACGAACAAACGTAACTACTCACAAAGCATATTCATGTTCATAATCAGAGGTATAATAATATGCATTAAGGATCTGAACATATGATCTTCCATCAAGTAAACCAATAAGTATCAACTACAAGGAGTAATCAACACTGCTAGCAACCCACAGGTACCAATTTGTGGTTTTGGATACAAGATTGGATACAAGAGATGAACTAGGATTTTGAGAGGAGATGGTGCTGGTGAAGATGTTGATGGAGATTGACCCCCTCCCGATGAGAGGATCGTTGGTAATGACGCTGGTGATGATTTCCCCCTCCTGGAGGGAAGTGTCCCCGGTAGAACAGCTCCGCCAGAGCCCTAGATTGGTTCCGCAAAGGTTCCGCCTCGTGGCGGCGGAGTTTCGTCCCATAAGCTTGCCCACGATTTTTTCCAGGGTAAAAGTGATGATATAGCAGAAGATGAACGTTGGAGGCCCACCAGAGGGGCCAGGAGATAGGGGGCGCCCTATAGGGGGGGCGCCCCCTGTCTCCTGGATAGGGTGTGGGCCCCCTGGGCTATTTCTTTCGCTCAGAAATTCTTATAAATTCCAAAAAGTTGTTTCGTGGAGTTTCAGGACTTTTGGAGTTGTGCAGAATAGGTTTCCAATGTTTGCTCTTTTTCCAGCCAGAATTCCAACTGCCGGCATTCCCCCTCTTCATGGTAAACCTTGTAAAATAAGAGAAAATCTATACCTATACTGCATGGGACCGAATCAAGAGAAAATCTATACCTATACTGCATACTCCCTAAAAATTCCCACATTAATCAGTAATTATGAACCGTTAATCAAGTGGGACCGAATTATTACGGTGTAGATCCAATCTTTAATCTAGAGAAAAAATAGTACCAAAACTGATTTTTTTTTGAAAAAAAAAACAGATTTTTTGGGCCCGCAGGAGGCTCCACGTTTAGTCCCAAAAATATCTAATCTATAGTGAGAAGAAAAAAACAAATTTTGTAGGCCCGCACAAAGCTCCATGGTTTATCTTCACAGAATATCTATCTCCACGCAGCCTTTCTTCATGGACTAATCAGACTATCCCCATCGCTAGATTTTCCCTATGAACCTCTTTTCATCTCAGTGTCGTGCAGTCAGATGGCATCAAATCAAACATGACAACAAGATGTGTCATCGAACAATTGAGACGTGACGGCATCTCCCTTATCCTTCTGGTCAGTTTTCTCTTTATCTGTTTCTTTAATTATGTATTTTTTCAGATTACATGGAAGGTAAGCATCGCGTGAGTATTTTCGGGGGATAGAATTATTACATGCCATAACTTCATAGGAAGGTTGTCACAAAACGTGGAACACCGAAATACATGCCGCTGAAAAGAATTTAATGTAGCCACAAATTACTCGGGCTCCTACCAAAATCATGCTTTTCTTCCTCCTGATTTGCATCTTGGTGAGGTGCCGGGGAAGATTGGCCGCAGTACGAGACTGCTGCAGTCTGACGGCCTTGGTTTTCTTGGCAACTCGGCTGTCGGGAGCGGGAGTGCATGCAGTTCCGGCGGCGCATGTTCGCATGATGCTTCCCATAAGAACTGAGATTCAACATCAATCCTTGCTTTGCGAGACGCAGAGGGCAGACGCCATTGCTACCTGGTAAGTTTTCTGTTCACAGGTCAATCAATTGGGATCAAGACCCAAAAAACTGTGTCGCGTTCCAGCCAACGATCCTCGGTGTTCACCGTCTCGACCCCACCCTCGATCCGGGTCGACGACCCGTGTCGGGTGACACTGCGTCATTCGGCGTTCCTAGCAACTATGAGCTGCACCTTGACGACAGGGATACATACTGACAGTAATCTACATGATGAAAGTGCTTGAGATATAAAATAATATTCTGCAAAGATTAACAAGGTGCGATCAAGTATAGGTGAAATCCACCACTCTGCTTGCAGCAATGAAATTCAATTAGTGACTATTCATGTTGTTTCAGTACGTTCTTGGTTTGTACGGGAACATGTTTAACCAGGATCGA
>NW_021179689.1:0-3951 GCF_002162155.2 Triticum dicoccoides | reverse complement strand
GTGAGAAGAGGTTATTTGACATAAGCTCACTTGATGAATGGAGAACCCAAACCTATGAGAATGCCAAGTTGTTTAAATAAAAAGTTAAAAGATAACAAAAGGATACAAAAGCATGAGTTTAGTGTAGGTGATCATGTTTTGCTATACAACTCTCGTCTAAGATTTTTTGCAGGAAATCTCTCTAAATTGGAAGGTCCTTACATTATAGAGGAGGTTTATCATTCCGGTGCCATCAAGATCAACAACGCCGCAGGCACTAACCCGAAAGTGGTAAACGGTCAAAGCATCAAACATTATATTGTAGGTACTCCCATAAATGTTGAGATAAATATTATTAATACCATAACACCAGAGGAGTACATAAGGGATACTTTCCAGAACGTTTCATACTCCGAAAAGGAATAGGTATGTGGTACGGTAAGTAAAACGACTCCAAAACTGTTCTAAACAACATTTTTTTCTCCATTTTGGAATATTTAAAAAATTAGGAAAATTAAAAGTAGTCCAAAGAGTGCACGAGGAAGCGGCAAGGCAGGAGGGCGTGCCCTACCCCCCTGTGGGAGCCCCTGTGCCTTGTGGCCACCTTGTGTGCCCCTCGGATTCTGTTTTCTTGTGGAATACTCCTTTTGGTTGGTAAAAATTCATTACATAATCTCCCGAAGGTTTTGACCACCGTACCACGACAACATCTCATGTCCTCATTTTGAGCTTTTTTCTGCCAGAGTTTTCAAGGCCGGGCATCATGTCTTCCCCCTCCTCCAAGAATGGGGACGACGATGCTTGGTTGATGAAGATAGAGATGAAGAGATAAGAACTTGGGGAAAATAAAGGGGGTGATAAGACCAGGAAGGTCACGGGAGATCAAGTTCCGGCAGCAGAAGAAGAAGACATCCTTCATCCATACTACAATCATCTTACACCTACTGATATTGAAGCTTTTAGAATCATTGAAATAGTTCGTGTGCAAAATAAATATCTCACTCGTGAAAATATTCTGTTGTAAGAGCATATGAGCGATGAGGGAGTCCTGAATAAGGGGGTATCCGGACAGCCAGACTATATACTTTGGCCAGACTGTTAGACTATGAAGATACAAGATTGAAGACTTCGTCCCGTGTCCGGATGGGACTCTCCTTGGCGTGGAAGGCAAGCTTGGCGATTCGGATGTAGATCTCCTTCTCTGTAACCGACTCTGTGTAACCCTAGCCCCCTCCGGTGTTGATGACCCACAAGTGTAGGGGATCTATCATAGTCCTTTCGATAAGTAAGAGTGTCAAACCCAACGAGGATTAGAAGGAAATGATAAGCGGTTTTCAGTAAGGTTTTCTCTGCAAGCACTGAAATTGTAGGTAATAGATAGTTTTGTGATAAGATAAATAGTAATGAGCAACAAGTAAATAAAGTAAATAAAGTGTAGCAAGGTGGCCCAATCCTTTATGTAGCAAAGGATAAGCCTAGAAAATTTCTAATAAAGATAAAGGAGCTCCCGAGGACACATGGGAATTATCGTCAAGCTAGTTTTCCTCACGCTCATATGATTCGCGTTCGGTACTTTGATAATTTGATATGTGGGTGGACTGGTGCTTGGGTACTGCCCTTACTTGGACAAGCATCCCACTTATGATTAACCCCTATTGCAAGCATCCGCAACTACAACAAACGTATTAAGGTAAACCTAACCATAGCATGAAACATGTGGATCCAAATCAGCCCCTAACGAAGCAACGCATAAACTAGGGTTTAAGCTTCTGTCACTCTAGCAACCCATCATCTACTTATTACTTCCCTATGCCCTCCTCTAGGCCCAATAATGGTGAAGTGTCATGTAGTCTACGTTCACATGACACCACTAGAGGAGAAGACAACATACATCTCATCAAAATATCGAATGAATACCAAATTCACATGACTACTAATAGCAAGACTTCACCCATGTCCTCACGAACAAACGTAACTACTCACAAAGCATATTCATGTTCATAATCAGAGGTATAATAATATGCATTAAGGATCTGAACATATGATCTTCCATCAAGTAAACCAATAAGTATCAACTACAAGGAGTAATCAACACTGCTAGCAACCCACAGGTACCAATTTGTGGTTTTGGATACAAGATTGGATACAAGAGATGAACTAGGATTTTGAGAGGAGATGGTGCTGGTGAAGATGTTGATGGAGATTGACCCCCTCCCGATGAGAGGATCGTTGGTAATGACGCTGGTGATGATTTCCCCCTCCTGGAGGGAAGTGTCCCCGGTAGAACAGCTCCGCCAGAGCCCTAGATTGGTTCCGCAAAGGTTCCGCCTCGTGGCGGCGGAGTTTCGTCCCATAAGCTTGCCCACGATTTTTTCCAGGGTAAAAGTGATGATATAGCAGAAGATGAACGTTGGAGGCCCACCAGAGGGGCCAGGAGATAGGGGGCGCCCTATAGGGGGGGCGCCCCCTGTCTCCTGGATAGGGTGTGGGCCCCCTGGGCTATTTCTTTCGCTCAGAAATTCTTATAAATTCCAAAAAGTTGTTTCGTGGAGTTTCAGGACTTTTGGAGTTGTGCAGAATAGGTTTCCAATGTTTGCTCCTTTTCCAGCCAGAATTCCAACTGCCGGCATTCCCCCTCTTCATGGTAAACCTTGTAAAATAAGAGAAAATCTGTACCTATACTGCATGGGACCGAATCAAGAGAAAATCTATACCTATACTGCATACTCCCTAAAAATTCCCACATTAATCAGTAATTATGAACCGTTAATCAAGTGGGACCGAATTATTACGGTGTAGATCCAATCTTTAATCTAGAGAAAAAATAGTACCAAAACTGATTTTTTTTTGAAAAAAAAAAACAGATTTTTTGGGCCCGCAGGAGGCTCCACGTTTAGTCCCAAAAATATCTAATCTATAGTGAGAAGAAAAAAACAAATTTTGTAGGCCCGCACAAAGCTCCATGGTTTATCTTCACAGAATATCTATCTCCACGCAGCCTTTCTTCATGGACTAATCAGACTATCCCCATCGCTAGATTTTCCCTATGAACCTCTTTTCATCTCAGTGTCGTGCAGTCAGATGGCATCAAATCAAACATGACAACAAGATGTGTCATCGAACAATTGAGACGTGACGGCATCTCCCTTATCCTTCTGGTCAGTTTTCTCTTTATCTGTTTCTTTAATTATGTATTTTTTCAGATTACATGGAAGGTAAGCATCGCGTGAGTATTTTCGGGGGATAGAATTATTACATGCCATAACTTCATAGGAAGGTTGTCACAAAACGTGGAACACCGAAATACATGCCGCTGAAAAGAATTTAATGTAGCCACAAATTACTCGGGCTCCTACCAAAATCATGCTTTTCTTCCTCCTGATTTGCATCTTGGTGAGGTGCCGGGGAAGATTGGCCGCAGTACGAGACTGCTGCAGTCTGACGGCCTTGGTTTTCTTGGCAACTCGGCTGTCGGGAGCGGGAGTGCATGCAGTTCCGGCGGCGCATGTTCGCATGATGCTTCCCATAAGAACTGAGATTCAACATCAATCCTTGCTTTGCGAGACGCAGAGGGCAGACGCCATTGCTACCTGGTAAGTTTTCTGTTCACAGGTCAATCAATTGGGATCAAGACCCAAAAAACTGTGTCGCGTTCCAGCCAACGATCCTCGGTGTTCACCGTCTCGACCCCACCCTCGATCCGGGTCGACGACCCGTGTCGGGTGACACTGCGTCATTCGGCGTTCCTAGCAACTATGAGCTGCACCTTGACGACAGGGATACATACTGACAGTAATCTACATGATGAAAGTGCTTGAGATATAAAATAATATTCTGCAAAGATTAACAAGGTGCGATCAAGTATAGGTGAAATCCACCACTCTGCTTGCAGCAATGAAATTCAATTAGTGACTATTCATGTTGTTTCAGTACGTTCTTGGTTTGTACGGGAACATGTTTAACCAGGATCGA
>NW_021179688.1:0-1435 GCF_002162155.2 Triticum dicoccoides | reverse complement strand
GATGACTTGAGTAGATATGGGTATGTCTACTTAATGAAACACAAGTCTGAGACCTTTGAAAAGTTCAAGGAATTTCAGAATGAGGTAGAGAATCAACGTGACCGAAAGATAAAATTCTTACGATCAGATCGTGGAGGAGAATACTTAAGTCACGAATTTGGTACACACTTAAGGAAATGTGGAATCGTTTCACAGCTCATGCCGCCTGGAACACCTCAGCGAAACGGTGTGTCCGAACGTCGTAATCGCACCCTATTGGATATGGTGCGGTCTATGATGTCTCTTACCGATTTACCGCTATCATTTTGGGGATACGCTCTAGAGACAGCTACATTCACTTTAAATAGGGCACCGTCTAAATCCGTTGAGACGACACCGTATGAATTATGGTTTGGAAAGAAACCTAAGCTGTCGTTTCTAAAAGTTTGGGGATGCGATGCTTATGTCAAGAAACTTCAACCTGAAAAGCTCGAACCCAAGTCGGAAAAATGCGTATTCATAGGATACCCTAAGGAAACTGTAGGGTATACCTTCTACTTAAGATACGAAGGCAAGATCTTTGTTGCCAAGAACGGATGCTTTCTGGAAAAAGAGTTTCTCTCGAAAGAAGTAAGTGGGAGGAAAGTAGAACTCGATGAAGTACTACCTCTTGAGCGGGAAAGTGGCGCAGCGCAGGAAACCGTTCCTGTGATGCCCACACCAACTGAAGAGGAAAACAATGATGATGATCAAGGTACTTCGGATCAAGTTACTGCTGAACTTCGTAGGTCCACAAGGACACGTTCCGCACCAGAGTGGTACGGCAACCCTGTCCTGGAAATCATGTTGTTAGACAACAATGAACCTTCGAACTATGAAGAAGCGATGGCGGGCCCGGATTCCAACAAATGGCTTGAAGCCATGAAATCCGAGATAGAATCCATGTATGAAAACAAAGTATGGACTTTGACAGACTTGCCGGATGATCGGCGAGCGATAGAAAACAAATGGATTTTTAAGAAGAAGACGGACGCGGATGGAAATGTTACCATCTATAAGGCTCGACTTGTCGCTAAGGGTTATCGACAAGTTCAAGGGATTGACTACGACGAGACTTTCTCTCCCGTAGCGAAGCTGAAGTCCGTCCGAATCATGTTAGCAATTGCCGCATACTATGATTATGAGATATGGCAGATGGACGTCAAAACAGCATTCCTTAACGGGCATCTTAAGGAAGAACTGTATATGATGCAGCCAGAAGGTTTTGTCGATCCTCGGAACGCTAACAAAGTATGCAAGCTCCAGCGATCCATTTATGGACTGGTGCAAGCATCTCGGAGTTGGAACATTCGCTTTGATGAGATGATCAAAGCGTTTGGGTTTATGCAGACTTATGGAGAAGCCTGCGTTTACAAGAAAGTGAGTGGGAGCTCTGTAGCATTTCTCATATTATATG
>NW_021179687.1:0-1037 GCF_002162155.2 Triticum dicoccoides | reverse complement strand
AGCCCAGTCTGCATCGGAGTAGGCCACCATCTCCAGAGAAGTGGACGCCGTAAGTGTCAACCCAAGGGACATCGTGCCGCGGATGTAGCGAAGGATCCGCTTCACGAGAGTCCAATGAGAGTCACAAGGGGCGTGCATGTGGAGACACACCTGCTGTACAACATACTGAAGATCCGGTCTGGTGAGAGTCAAATACTGTAGAGCGCCGACAATAGACAGGTAGAAAGGAGCATCCGACACAGGCGAACCCTCAAGAGCAGAGACCTTGGCCTTCGTGTCCACAGGAGTAGCAACAGGATGACAGTTGAGCATGCTAGCACGCTCAAGAAGCTCATGTGCATACTTCTGCTGATGAAGAAAGAAACCGTCCGGACGCCGAACGACCTCAATGCCAAGGAAATAATGTAGAGCACCCAGGTCCTTGATAGCAAACTCGTCACGTAGCCGGAGAGTAATATGCTGAAGAACGGCTGCGGAGGAGGCTGTTAGGATGATGTCATCGACGTAAAGCAGCAAGTATGCAGTCGTGTCACCGTGGCGATAGACGAACAATGAGGCGTCCGAGCGAGTAACGCTGAAGCCCAATGTCTGAAGAAACCCGGCGATCCGCTGGTACCAGGCTCGGGGTGCCTGCTTGAGCCCGTAAAGAGAGCGGGACAGCAGACACACATGGTCGGCAAGTGAGGCGTCGACGAAGCCAGTGGGTTGCTCACAATACACCTGCTCCTCAAGATGGCCGTGGAGAAAGGCGTTGGAGACATCCATCTGGTGAATGGGCCAGCCGCGGGAGACGGTGAGCTGGAGGACGGTGCGGATCGTGCCCAGTTTGACAACCGGGGCAAATGTCTCAGTGAAGTCTACTCCAGTGCGCTGGCGGAAACCGCGGACCACACAGCGAGCCTTGTAGCGCTCAAGTGTACCGTCTGAGCGGGTCTTATGGCGAAAGACCCACTTGCCGGTGATGACGTTGGCGCGAGGAGGCCGGGGAACCAGGGTCCAGGTGCGGTTCCGTTGACGAGCATCGAACTCTTCCTGCA
>NW_021179686.1:0-1897 GCF_002162155.2 Triticum dicoccoides | reverse complement strand
CTCCACGTCGCGAAACAGACCTCCGCCGAGCAAGCCGTGTTCCTCTTGCGTTTGGCCAAACTGTTGGTGCTGCTGTTGATACTTCTGTGGCTCCTGCTGCTGATGCGGAGGAGGATGATTATGTGGGAGATTATGAGGATGAGGTTGATCAAAATCAGCACTACGTGCAGCCACCTGTACCACCACCAGCAGGTCGACCTCAGGTATATATTCGTAATGGTAGGCCTGCACCACCACCTCAGGTACGAGATGATGTCCATATTCCTAAACTGAAATTGAATATTCCACCATTTGAGGGTAGATATGTTCTTGATATATATCTTACTTGGGAGTTAGAAACTGAACAACGATTTACATGTTTACAATATCCTGAGGAGAGACGAGTTGCTGCTGCTGTTTGTGCTTTCACTAGTTTTGCATGTGTATGGTGGTCTGAACATTGTAGATTATATCCTGTTCCAACTACTTGGGCTGCTTTGAAAACTGCTATGCGTACGCGTTGGGTTCCACCATATTATCAACGTGAATTGCTTCAAAAATTGCAGCGTTTAAGACAAGGGAAAAATTCTGTAGAAGAATATTATCAGGAATTACAAACTGGCATGATTAGATGTGGTATTGTTGAGGAGAATGAAGCTATGCTTGCACGTTTTCTGGGTGGATTAAATAGAGAGATTCAGACCATTCTAGACTATAAGGAGTATACTAATATCACTCGTTTATTCCATCTTGCTTGTAAAGCTGAACATGAAGTGCATGATCGACAAGCATTGGGGCGAACTAACTTTTCTGCAGGCCGACCTTCATCATGGACACCACGTGCATCTTCTACTTCAATTGCACCAGCACCTCCATCCGGTGCCACCTCCAGCCGTGATACAAGAAAACAGGCACAACCACCATTATCTGCCAAGAGCGCACCTGCGGGGCCTGCACAGAGTTCTTCTTCTTCCATGGCATCAACAGGGCACACAAGTGATATTATTTGTCGTCGTTGTAAGGGAGGAGGTCATTATGTAAGAGAATGCAAATCTCCGCGTGTGATGATTGCTACCGCGGATGGTGGATATGAGTCCGCTAGTGACTATGATGAGGAGACTTTGGCTCTTATTACACGTGAAGAACATGGTGGAGATGATTCTGATCATGAGACGCAATACATGGCTCCTGAAGACGCTGACAGGTATGAATGTTTAGTTGCTCAACGTGTTTTGAGTGTGCAGATCACACAAGCTGAGCAAAATCAGAGGCACAATTTGTTCCATACCAAGGGAGTTGTGAAGGAACGTTCTGTGCGCGTCATCATAGACGGAGGGAGCTGCAACAACTTGGCTAGCATGGAAATGGTGGAGAAGCTTTCTCTCACCACAAGACCACATCCACATCCTTACTACATCCAATGGTTCAACAACAGCGGCAAGGTTAAGTTAACACGTAATGTTCGTGTGCATTTTAGTATCTCTACATATGCTGATTATGTTGATTGTGATGTGGTACCTATGCAAGCATGTTCCTTATTACTTGGTAGACCATGGCAATTTGATAAAAATTCTGTACACCATGGTAGAAACAATCACTATACTCTTGTTCATAAGGATAAAAATATTGCTTTGCTTCCTATGACTCCTGATTCCATTTTGAAAGATGATATTAATAGAGCTAATAAAGCAAAACAGGAGACGAATAAGAGTGAAAATCAGATTGTGGCAAAAGAATTTGAGCAACAAATGAAGCCTAATAATAAACCATCTAGTGTTGCTTCTGAAATTAAATTGAAAAGTGCATGTTTATTTGCCACCAAATCTGATATTGATGAGCTAGATTTCAGCAAATCTGTTTGCTATGCTTTTGTGTGCAAAGAGGCATTATTTTCATTCGAGGACGTGCCTTCCTCTTT
>NW_021179685.1:0-1449 GCF_002162155.2 Triticum dicoccoides | reverse complement strand
GTTGTAGAAAACCCGAAGTTGACCTTATTTAAAATACATCAACCGCGTGTGTAACCGTGATGGTCTCTTCTCGGCGGAGTCCGGGAAGTGAACACGGTGTTGGAGTTATGCTTGACGTAGGTTGCTATAGGATCACTTCTTGATCATACTTTTATCGACCGTGCTTTGCCCTCTCTTCTCGCTCTCTTTTGCGATTGTAGCCACCATATATGCTAGTCGCTTGCTGCAGCTCCACCTCATTACTCCATCCTTCCTATAAGCTTAAATAGTCTTGATCTCGCGGGTGCGAGATTGCTGAGTCCCCGTGGCTCACAGATACTTCCAAAACCAGTTTGCAGGTGCCTATGTTACCGTGCAGATGACGCAACCAAGCTCAAGGAGGAGCTCGATGAAGGTCTTGCCCTTTGTGTTGTTTCGTTCTAGTTGATCAGTAGTGGAGCCCAGTTGGGGTCGATCAGGGACCTTTGTCGCATTTGGGGTTCTTCTTTTATTTTGGTTCCGTAGTCGGACCTTGATTGTATCTGGATGATGTAATGCTTTATTCATGTAATTGTGTGAAGTGGCGATTGTAAGCCAACTATGTATCTCTTTCCCTTATGTATTACATGGGTTGTGTGAAGATTACCTCACTTGCGACATTGCTTTCAATGCGGTTATGCCTCTAAGTCGTGCTTCGACACGTGGGAGATATAGCCGCATCGAGGGCGTTACAAGTTGGTATCAGAGCCTTCCCCGACCTTAGGAGCCCCATTGCTTGATCGTTTTTAGCAGCCGAGTTGTGTCTAGAAAAATATTTTGAGTCATTTAGGATTATATATATCGGAGAGTTAGGAATTCTTTTTACTCCCCAGTCTCTTCATCGCTCTGGTAAGGCATCCTGACGTAGAGTTTTGACTCTTCTCTTCTCAAATTTCACTAAAAAAAAATTAGGATCACGCGGGTATCTCGGAATCGTTCCGATGGTTTTATGATGAGAACATTGTCTTGGTGCCTCCTGTCAGGGGTTTAGTGGAAGTGTCCCGGGGAGTTGAGCTCTGAGGTGTTGTCGTCATAATTTTATCGTTGCAGTTCTGGAATACCTGAGTTTAGTACGCCGACATCGAAAATCTCTTTTATGCAGTTGTTGGTGAGATAACCCCGATAACCCAGTACTGAGGTGAGTACGGGAGTATTGCCATGACTTGTATAACGGATGCTTTTCGAAGGTTGAGGTAGATGATTTCCGAAGGTTTCTTGGTTATGTGTTGAAGGATGGATACAGCTGGATGTAGGATTTGTTAGTTTTGGGTGAGATATTATGCTTCCCCTGTATCCCCAACACCTGATTGCATAACCGGAAAATTTCGGGAGTTTCATAGGTGGGAATTCAAGTAGCTCTTAGGATATCTTTCCGACGGATGTATGATATGAAATTGGGGTTCGACGTCTAGTGGTCCGCCTATTCACGGT
>NW_021179684.1:0-2877 GCF_002162155.2 Triticum dicoccoides | reverse complement strand
TGTTGTGTATCCCGCATCAGTAACTCATGATTGGACGCTTTTAACATGGAAGTTTGATAGTGGTTGCATCTTGCATTGATTTCTAGATTGTACTGCTTCTAATTTTTCGAATTGTCACTTATGACAAGACACTTTTAACTTGGCAGAGTAATATTGGTTGCAACTTTCATATGATGTCTAACTTGCATTACTTCTATTTTCTTGAAAATCCTTCTGCTTAGTTTGCACATCGTAGCTGTGAATATGTCATGCCGTCCTTTTTTCTTACATATTCCATCCTCATACGGTTGTCTTACATCAAAGTATTGCTTGTCTGTATCATGCATCAATGAGTTCTGAAGAGTGATTTTATTCTTTTGTGTTGTGGGTACAGCTTGATATGGCAAAGTCAAAAAAGAGCAAGGAAAATAATATAGTAGGGAGTGCTGTTACTCGTCAGGTGAAACGGAAAAGGTTCTACCGTCGAGATTCTGCTGGTACTTATAGTGCAGTAGAAGGTCCAAGTTGTCGGATTTAGGGTTCCGGCAGACCCTTGAGGTTCGAACACTGGGGTGCGCGCGGAGGTTTCGTATTCTACCTACCTGTTCCTCGCCGAATCGCTAGGATCTAAACTACGGGAAGAACAACACAAGAGACACAGGATTTATACTGGTTCAGGCCACCATTGTGGTGTAATACCCTACTCTAGTGTGTGGCGGGGTGGATTGCCTCTTGGGTTGATGATGAACAATACAAGGAAGAACAGCCTCGCGAGGGTCTGTTCTTGTGGTGGTGTTGCCCCTTTGGAAGGGTTGATTCTAGATGCCTATCTTATCTTCAGCTTCATGTCCAGCTCTCTCTCTCTTGCCGGATCGATCCCCCTCTACCCTGTGGGTGGCTAGTCCTATTTATAGGCGAAGGCCCTGGGCCTCTTCCCAAATATTGAGCGGAAAGGGCACCAACAATTGGCCAATTTGAAGGGGAACATCTAGTACAGTTATCCTGACTAAAGTTGGTCCTCTCCTATCAAAGGCTCTCGTGGTGACGCCTTCTTGGGCTCCACGTTAACCTCCATCCTGCCGTTGGACTGGTCTTGGTCTTGTTGCACCGAAATGGATGCCTTTGCTTGATGCTCTCGCCTGCGCTTGCTCCCCTTGCACCAAAGAGGAAAGAAGGACACTGCGCGGGCTGGCGCCCTTGGTCGTCATGGCTTGCGTCACGGGCACCTCGCGAGGTACCCCGCCTTGAACTCTCCGCCTCCTCGTGAGCCAGCCTGACGAGGTCGTGCCTGAGGAAGCTCCTTGTCGTCCGCCCTGCGAGGCTTGGCCCCTCGCGAGGGTCTTGAGCTTGTGCTGATGAAGATGGGCCGTGCTGGGCCCCCTTTGAGCCACGCCATAGGCAGGCAAGTCTGGGGACCCCCATTCCCAGAACGCCGAGACAAGTCCACCGGCTAAATCTACAAACATAGTATCACCTGCTCCACCAGCTGCAGCATCCGCTTCAACTGTACCAACATCTCAACCAGTTACTCGTTCGTTTGCTCCGGAACTGGCCAGTTCCCAAGCTGCCTTCACACCTAACACTACTTCCGAAGGACTGCTGACAGAACAGGACTTGGCAAGATCAGATGAACCTCATGAGCATCAACACCAAGACGGTACCTGACCGAGTCAAGTTGCAGTTGCATGCTCCTTTATATGTACTCTCACAGTTTGATGTACACTAACACTTTCCATATTCGTCGTTAAACTAGCACCACGGCGCAAGCGGAAACAGACATTAGGGATAATGCTTGACAGATTAACAAAATCTAAAGGAGGAAGAATGGAGATCCATTTTGAGGCAGGTTTAAAAAGGCCACGTGATGCTACAGAGTCAGCCAAATTAGTATCAGAGGCAGCCGTTGTCGTTAGGTGTCATGCGCGTATCCTCCCAACGTGGATCCAGTACAGGAATGAGACAGACAATACCCAGTTTAACACCTTCCTTGACCATTTATCCGTAAGTAATGTTATTCATCGCAATTAGTAATATTGTCTTGCTCTATCCCATACTTTCTAGCTTCCTCCTAATAAGACTCACATTCTTTTTTCAACAGATGAGGTTCAAGTTGGATCCGAAAGATGATGCAACAAAACAAGCATGCACTCATGTTTTTCAGTCTGCTCTGCGATAGTATCGGTACCACCTTAGAAAATCTCACTTTGAAGGCAAGGCTAACAATGAAATCGCCCAAACATCTCCAGTGGAATATATTATAGATGAAGACTGGACAGCCCTCATTAAACACTGGTCTGATCCAAAGTATCAGGTAGGCTATATGTATTTGATCAGACCACATATTGAACTTGTATTTATGTATGTGCCTTACAAGTGTATCTTCTTCTAGGCTAACTGTATAAAGAACAAAACCAACCGTTCTAAAGTGAAATTCCAACAGACAACAGGATCTCGTAGCTATATTGCACACTGCGAGGCTTATGTAAATAGCTGCTACTTCCTTCTTTTTTTGTGCCATATTATCGTATCTATATTGACTTGTTCCAAATACAGAGGACATCCCGTGTGGACCAAAAAGAACCTGAACCTAATGCAGTGCAAATCTTCAAGGATTGCCACACCAGCAAGATAAAGGGCATGAGCACACCAGTTCAAGCCACTGTTGTAAGTCCTTACTCCTCCTGCCTTGAACTGATTGGTACTGTGATGTGTTCATTTAACTACTTGGTTTGCAGCCAATGTCAGTTACCCTGTTCACTTTTATACACAATTGTCTTAACGTATCATTTCACCTTACATGGTTTAAAAGAGATGAAGGATATTCTTTTGGTCTTGATCTGTAATCTAGTTGTTATGTTCATGTGCGCACACAATGATAAAATAGCCTGTTTGTTTTAT
>NW_021179683.1:0-528 GCF_002162155.2 Triticum dicoccoides | reverse complement strand
GGGTCAAATGATGATACCATGCCAAGTTTCAATATTTCCAGAATTCATTTTGTAGTGATTTTCAATTTCACAGTCATTTAGCTCTCTAAACAATTAGGTAAATGACCGAAAAACAACAAATGATGTCAGAACACGTTGGAAATTGATGACGTCGCTTTGAATGCTGCATACTGAACACGAAAGAAGTCCGGAGTTCAAATAAGTTTAAAAAACATTGAAGTGCCCGTGTAACAGATGAGTTCTCGTCCGAAACCCTGATACTTCGAAAGAGTTTGTCCAGTTTGTACACGAAGTGCGTCCAGTTTTTGCCGTGACCCTCTCTACTCTTTCGCACATGCTATGCGGGTGAAATGATGATACCATGCCAAGTTTCAACATTTTCAGAATTCATTTTGTAGTGATTTTCAATTTCACGGTCATTTGGCTCTCTAAACAATTAGGTAAATGACCGAAAAACAACAAATGATGTCAGAACATGTTGGAAATTGATGACGTCGCTTTGAATGCTGCATACTGAACACAAAAGAA
>NW_021179682.1:0-941 GCF_002162155.2 Triticum dicoccoides | reverse complement strand
TGGCCGGCCAGCCTCCCCTCCTCTCCTCCTTTATATACGGAGGCAGGGGCACCTCTAAACACACAAGTTGACACAAGTTGATCCACGTGATCGATTCCTTAGCCGTGTGCGGTGCCCCCTGCCACCATATTCCTCGATAATACTGTAGCGGAGTTTAGGCGAAGCCCTGCTGCTATAGTTCATCAAGATCGTCACCACGCCGTCGTGCTGACGAAACTCTTCCCCGACACTTTGCTGGATCGGAGTCCGGGGATCGTCATCGAGCTGAACGTGTGCTCGAACTCGGAGGTGCCGTAGTTTCGGTACTTGATCGGTTGGATCGTGAAGACGTACGACTACTTCCTCTACGTCGCGTCATCGCTTCCGCAGTCGGTCTGCGTTGGGTACGTAGACAACACTCTCCTCTCGTTGCTATGCATCACATGATCCTGTGTGCGCGTAGGAAATTTTTTGAAATTACTACGAAACCCTTCAGTGGCATCAGAGCCTAGGTTATTTATGTTGATGTTATATGCACGAGTAGAACACAAGTGAGTTGTGGACGATACAAGTCATACTGCCTACCAGCATGTCATATTTTGGTTCGGCGGTATTGTTGGACGAGACAACCCAGACCAACCTTACGCGTACGCTTACGCGAGACCGGTTCCCTCGACGTGCTTTGCACAGAGATGGCTTGCGGGCGACTGTCTCTCCAACTTTAGTTGAACCAAGTATGGCTACGCCCGGTCCTTGCGAAGGTTAAAACGGAGTCTATTTGACAAACTATCGTTGTGGTTTTGATGCGTAGGTGAGATTGGTTCTTACTTAAGCCCGTAGCAGCCACGTAAAAAATGCAACAACAAAGTAGAGGACGTCTAACTTGTTTTTGCAGGGCATGTTGTGATGTGATATGGTCAAGGCATGATGCTGAATTTTATTGTATGAGATGATCATGTTTT
>NW_021179681.1:0-1736 GCF_002162155.2 Triticum dicoccoides | reverse complement strand
AAAAAAAATTGGGGCTATTTTTGGTGGGGATTTTCGAAATTAGGGAAGAACACAACAAAAGAAGGCTAGAAAAAGAGGGGTAGGGGATGCAAATTCGTGATCAACCTTGCTCTCATCCAAGATGATGTAGGATGGAAACCCTAGGGGCCGATCTTTGACGATTGGAGCGGATCCTACAAAGAACATGAAGAACACGAGGTGGGGAACACGAGGGGAAAGAGAGGAAACACTCAAATAGACAAGAAACGATCACACATATGCTAGATCCTCAAAACACAAAGAGATACACGATCCACGATAAACAAGGGATGATACATAGGTAACCGGTTCTTCTCCGTGAGGAGGTCTTGAGGGGTCATCCCATGAAGGGGTCTTGAATCCACGGTGGATCTTCTCCATAGAGGCGCGGTCTCTCTCGATGGAGTAGATCCGTATGGATGAGAAAAGCTCTATCTCAAAATGAGCTAAACCTATGCTAACCCTTAAAATGGAAGAGGTGGAGGAGTATATATAGTCGAAAGCCATGAAGGGGTAAGTGAGGGGCGAGGGGTTACATGGGCCTCGGGCCCGATCTATGTGCACAGAGAGGCGTCGGTCGTCCGACGGGTACCGGATGTATGGTGGCTTGCGATGATCCGGTCGTCCGGTACTTGCCGGACGCAGCGTTTTGGCTCAGGATAGCCATCGTTGGATTTCCGGACGATGTCGGTCGTCCGGTGGCTGATGGTCGTCGGACGTCCGGCCTAGGTCAGTCGTCAGGGCATTGTAGGTTGCCTCGGCTGGACTCGATTTAGCTGGTGGAGTCTCCAGGCGCGGAATGTCCGGAGATCGTCAGTCATCCGGAGGTCGTCAGATGCTCGATAGCTATAGGTTCCTGGCAGCTCCTTCTCTTGCTCCTCACGCTTGGTGTACTCGCGATCTTGTCCATGGTCTCCCCCTTGGTTCCTCGTCATGCATAGCACATATGTTTGAGGTAGTAGCCATGTCTCATGTGTGGAAAGTGACGGTTGGGAGAGGAGCGAGTTCACCTTTTGTCCAATGGCGTATACTTGAGGTCTCGTCTTATGTGCTCTTGGGACTTGGAGACTAGACATAGTATACATGGGGATGATAGTAGGATGCTCCGCATCACACGTGCTCCCTTTCGCCGACATGTGGGACATAGAGCATCTGGGTCGTAATGCATGCACTAGTCGGAGCAAATGCAACCATGTCACCGTACTTTACATTTTAGACCTTGTGAATTACATGCAAACCCCCAGCAGAAGAATAAATGAATTACTACATGCAAACCGGATTATTTTCGTAGAAACCGGAACACATTCATTAAATTTTGGACATTACACATTTATAAAAAACGACCAGACCTAAACCAGTCTAAGGGGCTCTTTGATTCGCAGGATACTAAAAACACATGAATGGGAAAAGTATGATGGCGATGAACCG
The DNA here is from genome assembly GCF_002162155.2 of Triticum dicoccoides. Taxonomy (NCBI): domain Eukaryota; kingdom Viridiplantae; phylum Streptophyta; class Magnoliopsida; order Poales; family Poaceae; genus Triticum; species Triticum dicoccoides. The sequence continues at coordinate 290 of NW_021179681.1, read as the reverse complement.
AGACGAGGAGGAAGAGGACTAGTACTGTACATGCTACAGACTCTATTGTAGAACATTGTTTTTATGACCATATCACCACATTTTTTCTATGGCCTATCGCCTGCTGGTTCACTGGGCTATCGTGGTTCGCACTCCTCCGACGTGAGTAGTAGTACTAGTATATACACTATATATATACTGCATGATTTTTTGCTCCTTCTTGCGTACTTCGCCGACATGTGGGAATGCCAACATCCGGGTCGACGTGTCATGCACCAGATTAGAGTGGAGAACGAAAGGGGGGCATCACC
>NW_021179680.1:0-2060 GCF_002162155.2 Triticum dicoccoides | reverse complement strand
CCCCTCTGACGCGGCGGCTCCAACCGGCATTGCTCCCTCATCATCGATCCCACTTTCAGCGGCTATGGGATTGCTCAGCCTCAGGCCACGGAGAAACCCCTACTCGGCTTGCCTGCTGGTGTCGTTTTCCTTCTTGGAGGCACTGCCATGGCCTTTAGTTGCGCCCCTCTTTGAGCTCGGGGGGAACCCTAGGTCTGGATCCTCCGGACCGGATGGCGACGACATCTCGACGCTATCTTCCTTCTTGAAGGCGCTATCTTGCTCGCTCGCGGTGTCCCCGGAGTTGGATTTGGCTATGTTGGAATTATTGCTGGTTTGGTGTTGCCGCTCTTGGTTTGGGCTTGATAGGTTTAGTTGTGTTGTACACGCCAGCCTGCGTTTGTGTCATGTGTTGTACACGCGAGCATGCGTTTGTATCATGTGTTGTACCCATCGCTGTACTCATTCTATTCCTCTTAGCAATGAAATGATACGCAAACTTTGCGTATTCACGAAAAGGAAAACTTTAAAAGGTGTTGTTTTGTGTTGTATTTGCTTTATTTGATTTGTTTATGTGTAATTCACACCACATTTTTTGTATGTGTTTCCATAATATTACTGAAAAGGAGATTTCACATAATTGAATTTTGTATAAAACCAATTAAAGATATTGTCCACAAAATTGTGCGGACTACTTGTTTCCAAAAAATAACAATTTATCAGTTTTGTTTGAGGGGAAACAATTTTATCAGTTGGATGGGAACGAACATGAAATTGAACCATAGTTACACATTGAAGTCGTCATTTTCGTTTCCTTTCTCTGGTCTTGTTCTTCAGTACACGTGCTGCAGCTTATACTTCTCTTTGCCTACTACTTGTAGTATCTTGTAGTTCCAGCGCTGCTGCACGTAGACCAAGAGCGCGAGCACCACCGCCATGACGGGCACCACCACGCCACCAACCTTGGAGTACAAGTCCATGGCGTCGTCTTGGGCCTCCTTAGGGGCAGGGTACATGCCAACCGCGGGAGGCGGGCGGAGGAACCCATAGACGTGTGGCAGCAGCGACATGCCCGTGATTCCGGCGTAGTAGCTCTTCCTCAGAGGCCGGCAGTTGACGCGCCACACGGCGTTGCCCATGACCTGCGGCAGCAGGAACCATTCCCTTACCAGGCCGATGCACCGCTCCACCATGGCGGCCATATTATACGAGGGCCGGCTATAGGATTCCCCCTGGCCCTGTGCTTGTAGGGTGTACACCACATGCGGCGGCGGCGGCTTGGTCGACGCACCGCCGTACGTGGCCAGCAGCCCGTGCATGGCGAGGACGAACAGGAGGCCGCCAAGGTGCAGCCCGGCCATGTCGCTCGGGACGCGTCCCGGCTCAAGCGGCGCCCGCGCCCGAGCGCGGACCCTCGACCGCCGCACCTTGCGTGCCAGGCGCAGCGTGAGGAGGAGCGCCGCGAGGGTAGGGCTTTCACGGAGTAGTTGCCTTCGCCGTCGTACATCCTCGGCCACGCGGGTAGGATCCTGGCGTCCGTGACCAGCACCGCGCCGTAGCAGAGCGCCTGGGCGCCGAGCATGGCGAGGGAGATGTACGGCACAACGTCCGGGTGGGAATCCATGTAGCGCAGCTGGCTGAATGCGGCGACGATGGTGGCCGACAACATGGCGAGGCAGACGATCCCCTCCATGTTCTGCCCCACGAATCCGTCAAACCTCGTCCCGGGGTAAAAGGATTGCAGCGCCGGGAGCTCGGTCCGGTTGAAGTGGACATGTAAACCTTGGCCGACGGGCTGAACAGCCACCGCATCTTTGTCGGCGGGTACTCCACTTGCAGCTCGATGGAGCAGTCCTTCCCGCTTACAAGGTCGCTCATCTTTGACATGACCTGCCATGGGGCTTCGACGTCTCGGCACCCCACCAGGTGCATCCGCCCGTCCTCCGGGTTGTACACGCCCTCCAGCGACATCACCGGGCACCATCCAAAGACCCCGCCGGACTCCGTGAGCACGGCCGACACGTTCACTAGTTCCTGCCGCTGCTCCACGCCATCTTGATCTTGCCATCTCTCTTGCTGCT
>NW_021179679.1:0-1339 GCF_002162155.2 Triticum dicoccoides | reverse complement strand
GGGGTAGCAATGCCACCGGAGCGTCGCCCCGGGCCCTCATATAGGCGGGGTGGTGTGGTCTCATGTCCGAAGAGGCGGGACGCGTCTCCGGGGCGTGGCCCCCCTCACGGACGGTGATGACACGGTAGTAGACGTTCTGCGGTAACGATGCGGCGTCAATATTACTAAATACTCGGAGCACGATAAAATCATGAGTTTTTTTGCACGACATGGGCACATGTGCTATAGGAACGATTGTATTTTTTCATAATTTTTGGTGATGGAGAAGTATCCAAAAAATTCCCTCTACGCGGATTGCCCTTCGCGCGTCTACGGTTGTGGCCGGCGGCCCCCGGGGGCTAGCATGCCACCAAATCTTGCGTAGGCGGCCTCTCACAAGTCTGGAAGTGTTGTTGCGGTTGCAAACGCCCGGCACGCGTGTCCGGGGTGTGCCCCCCTCACAGACGGCGCCGCCGGCGGCACCTAGAGGGGGGAAACGGACGCGTCGGGTCTACACAGAGGGGATCTTGCTGTGGGTCTGGCACGGATGTTGCTCCAAAGTGTTCCTATGGGCTGACTTAACACAACCGGGTGGGGAGGTCCACTGGTCAAAGCCCGTCCGTGCAAAGTCAAAGGGCTAGATCTTGTGGTCAAACGCTACAGGGTTAGGCGGGACGGGTGCACTGGGGGGTAGCAATGCCACCGGAGAGTCGCACCGGGCCCTCATACAGGCGGGGTGGTGTGGTGGCACGTCCGAAGAGGCGGGACGCGTCTCCGGGGCATGCCCCCCCCCTCACGAACGGCGATGACACGGTAGTAGACGTTCTGCGATAACGATGCGGCGTCAATATTAGTAAATACTCGGAGCACGATAAAATCATGAGTTTTTTTGCACAACGTGGGCACATGTGCTATAGGAACGATGGTATTTTTTTCATAATTTTTGGTGATGGAGAAGTATCCGAAAAATTCCCTCTACGCGGATTGCCCTTCGCGCGTCTACAACTGTGGCCGGCGGCCTCCGGGGGCTAGCATGCCAGCAAATATTGTGTAGGCGGCCTCTCACAAGTCTGCAAGTATTGTGGCGGTTGCAAACGCCCGGCACACGTGTCCGGGGTGTGCCCCCCTCACGGACGGCGCCACCGCCGGCACCTAGAGGGGGGAAACGGACGCGTCGGGTCTACACGTAGGGGATCTTGTTGTGGGTCCGGCCCGGATGTTGCTCCAAAGTGTTCCTATGGGCTGACTTAACACAACCGGGTGGGGAGGTCCACTGGTCAAAGCCCGTCTGTGCAAAGTCAAAGGGCTAGATCACATGGTCAAACGCTACAGGGTTAGGCGGGACGGGTGCACTGGGGGG
>NW_021179678.1:0-1530 GCF_002162155.2 Triticum dicoccoides | reverse complement strand
GCATGAATAAAAGTGTATCCGTTTATGGTTTAGTCTAGAATCTTCCATGTATGAATTTTTACTACAGTTCTGGTGAAAGACTTACGATGAACCATTTCTTACATCTCCTCTGCCCCCTTGCAAGTCATCCTGATTTAATCCCTCCATCTAGGTGTATAGGGCATGGGTAATATAACTTAATAGTATAACCAACTGTTGACTATAAGAAAGTGCCATGTCATCTGTAGCCAACATGTATAACAATCCATACTCAAAAACTATTTCTTAAAGATCATTTCTTGCAAAGAACAATAAGTGTTATTTCTTCACAAGTTTTGGATGCAGGTTGAACAGTTGAACGCTTTTGTTTGCAAAAGATACCTTTTTATCTATTTCACCCAGATGTTTGTGATCTCTAGAGATGAAATAATATCCGAAGAAACCTATCGATACCCGTTACACATGAGATGACCCCCACATCCTTTGTCAAAATAAACAACTCCCCGATCAATGCATTTCACTCTTCGGTGCAACGCACGGGCACCTTACTACTAAAGATTAGTACGACCAAAAATTGAACTAACATTATATATAGTACGATAAATGCTGATGCATGTCACCTAAAATTATATCATTCAAAACTATGTTCAAATACGAATCCAACGATATCGTTTTTGTTGACATGCACTAACATTTTGTCAGGTAAATCTTCAGTCAAATACAATGGGGGACTAATAAACCACGACTGATGTAGGCCCTGTTTGGGTCCACGAGTTAGAGTTAGTTTGGGTTAGTTTGGACTCAATTAACCCAAAAGTATCCAAACAGGAGGGTTAGTTTCGGTTAGATGCATCTAACTCATCCAAAAAATCTAACCCACCCAAGAGGTGCTTATTCGGGTTAGTTCTTATCGGGGCCATTAAAAAACACATTTTTCTCTCGCTCTTCCTGCAACATATCCTTCCCCACTTCCTCAAAGCTTCTCGTCCTCTCCCTCCCTCCCTCTTGCACCGCCCGTGAAGGCGCCTCGCCGTATCTGTGCTCCATCTAACCCTGCCATCGAAACACCTCTTTGGTTAGAGTTAGTTCAGGGTTAGTACAAGTGTAGAGGGAGGCACTGCATGGGAGTCTCACCTCTCACCCCGCTCGTGGCGCGGTAGTAAAGCCGTCATATCACAAAACCCAACCACTCCCAGTAATAAGTGGCCTGGTAAAATAAACGGACAAGCAACCATCACATCCCTCCGTCTTTTTTGCATTTCATCTCTTTGCATTTACTTTCTCCGGTTCATCTCGCACACTCGATCCCTAGCTACTACTCCTAGAGCTAGTTCTTTTGGCGGCTTCCCCGGCTTTTCCCACAAGACTAGTCACAGTGGAGAGTAACAATAAGGCGCCTCACTCATTTATTTGGGCTTCTAAACTACTACTCCGTCCTGGTTTATTCCTCACCATTGTAATTTGTGCTAAATTTTGACCAAAGATTTAATTGATAAAATGTTACTCCCTCCTTCTAGGTGTGTAAGTCATCTTACAAAAACCAAATAATCC
>NW_021179677.1:0-2643 GCF_002162155.2 Triticum dicoccoides | reverse complement strand
AAAAAAGTCCTTTTATAAAAACATGTTTGGCAATTCTTGTACGAGCATTAGTAAAATTATTTCTTCTTACCATATTGTGAGATATTATATTCCTCAAAGCAAAGAAGATGTCTTCAGCTTCACCACTTTTTAAATATTTTTGCAGAAAAATGCAAAATACATGGTATTATTTTCAGTGTCCATCTAAACAACTCCATGAAATAGTGGTGAAAGTTTTTAAGTATGAATAAACAATATTGCTTTATTAAAATGATGTAGATTTTTCTAATGTGTAGGGACAAAGTAATAAATATCCCTTCATTACATATAAGTACATTTTTTGTTAACTATAGAATAACTGATGAAACCAGGTACCTTATAGTGATCGATGATATATGGACAATAGCAGCATGGGACGCAATTAGGTCAAGGTTGCCAGGCAGCAAATGTGGCAGAATCATTGTGACCACTCGGATAAAGACTGTGGCCAATGAATGCAGTGATGTTAGTGCTACCGAAGATTACATCCATCATATGGAGCCACTTAAGAGCGAAGACTCCAAAGAGTTGTTTATTAGTAGAGCATTTGGCTCCTCCGTGGAAAAGGCTTCTCACACTGAGGAGCTAGAAGATATAATGGGAAGAATTCTAAAGAAGTGTGCTGGGCTACCATTAGCCATTGTTAGCATTGCCAGCCTCTTGGCGAACTACAAATATCCAGAGAGCAAAGATATGTGGGAAACAGTTTGGAAATCAATCGGTTCACAAATGGAGAGCAACCCTACCCTTGAGGGGATGACGCAGATACTCACACTCAGCTACAACCACCTACCTTATTACCTCAAGGGTTGCATGATGTATCTTGGTATTTTTCCGGAGGATTATGAGATCCCAAGGAATCGGCTCTTATACAGATGGATTGCAGAAGGATTGGTTGAGGAGAAGCGGGGGTTGACTTTGATGGAGGTTGCAGAAGGCTATTTCGAGGAGCTATTGAGTAGGAGCATGATTGATCCAGCCTCCTCTGTCAGCTATCATGGGAAGAGGATGGCATGTAGGGTGCACGACATGATGCTTGAGATCATGGTCTCCAAATCCATCGAAGCTAACTTTGTTAGCATGTTGGGTGGGCAGTATGAAGGGATGTCATATGATAGGGTTCGTCGCCTCTCCATCCATGGAGGAGCCAGCAGTGACTCTCCATCCATGAAAGGAGGGGCATCCGGCAGGCATGGGAAGAGAAATAGCATAGAGAGGTTAGAGGTGCAGCATGTTCGTTCATTAAGCATGTTTGATCTCCAAGAGAAGAAGCTCTTTGATCGGCTAGGCGAGTTCACACTACTGAGAGTACTTGATCTGGAAGACTGCCAGGGCTTGGAAAACAAGCATGTGAAGGATATCTGCAAGATGTACCTCCTAAGGTTCTTGAGCATGAAGCGTACAAATATCAGTGTGCTGCCTGAGAAAGTGGGTGAGCTAGAGCATTTGCAAGTTCTTGATGTGGAGTGTACAGGCCTTGAGAAGCTACCAGAAACCATCACAAGGCTAGAGAAACTTGAGCGTCTGAGATTCCGCAAGAAGGATAACTGGAGAATTATGTGGAAACCTCCCGCAGGGCTTTGTAAGATGAAAGTACTGCGAGATGCTGGTTGTGTACATATAACGGATGTGCAAGTTGCCAAAGAGCTCGGTGAACTAGTAGACTTGCGAGAGGTAACTATCTTTGTTGATGAACCCAGGGAAAGTACAAAGCCTATTCTCGATGAGCTTGTCAAATCCATCTGCAAGCTGTACTCCCTCCGGTATCTCGGCATTGGTAGCTTTGAGATAAGGAAGCTCAATTTTCTTAGTGGCATGGGCTCACCGTCAGTGCTCATCCAAAGTCTTTACCTGGATGGTCAGATTGATAAGATTCCCGACTGGGTCTCGTCACTTCACAATCTCGTTGAGATGGAACTTATATGCTCACTGCTTAGGGATGACCAACAATTATATGGCGTCCTGTGTAAGCTGCCCAACCTGCAGGTACTCAAAATCTTTCCCGGAGCCTACGTTGGAAGAAAACTCGTTGCACGTAGTGCGCACAAGTTTCCGGTGCTGAGGAATCTCTCATTTGATTGCTGCATCGATGTGATCGAATTTGAGGATGGGGCCATGGATACGCTCGAGGGCCTTAATGTGAATTTCGGCCATGGTGTGAATAGAATTGTTGGCATCCAGCACTTGAAGAACCTCAAAGAGGTGAAGCTCATTTCATACATGGGATCCGACCAATCATCACTGAACGATGCACTTTGTCAGCTAAAGGAGGAGAACGAAAGACGCCAGATTCAGTTCACGGTCGGGGTGCAATACAAGTGAATAATCACTCTCCTCTTGTTGTTGCGAGTTCGTCTTGGTGTGTTTCTATTTTTCTTTTGAACACGTTCTAGCATCCTCCAAGTTGTAATAATAAAGCTGGAGTACCGCATAACAGGTTTTTTGTCCCATAGTTTACATCATCAGTGTGTAAACAGTGGGTTTTCCTGGTATGTGCATCAAACCAGCGTAGTACCATTAGTATTTCCCCTTGTTTGCTGAACACGTTGTTTCCCTTATGATGTTGATGCAAAATGCTTTTCGTTTTCAATGTGTTTTGATATAAAACCAGTCAGGGGTTCCATC
>NW_021179676.1:0-1500 GCF_002162155.2 Triticum dicoccoides | reverse complement strand
TTCTCGCCGCCGGCCATGGCGTGGCCGTGGCCACAGCCACCGCAGCTCGTTCTCGAGCCCACCGTCGTGCTCACCACAGTTCCAGGAGCACATAGCACTCACCAACGCCTCCCCTGGCGCCCTGCATCGCCTAACCCGTCGTTGCCGTAGCTCCGGCCGCCGCCTAAGTGGTCGCCGCCGTCGACCCCGGCCTCCCTGTGCCCAGCTGCGTGCGCCCCTAGATGCGCGGGAGCACGGGCTCCCTCTTGGTGCCCTCAGCGCGACCAGCCGCGGGCTGTAGCGCCGTTCCGAGCAACTCCGGCGAGGTCTCGCCGTCGCCGTGGTCGCCGGCGTCACTTGCTGACGGGGCTGGCTTAATTAGCCACTAAACACCGCACCGTGTCACTGACACCTAGGCCCCATGCCTTAACTAATCTTAGTTTATTTTCTGTTTAGCTTAAATTAATCACAGTGGCCCCACGCGTCAGCTTTGACCGTGCTGACGTGGCCTTTGACCCGGCCCCACCTACCATTGACACTAACTAGCCCTGTGTCACTGACGTGTGGCCCCCACACGTCAGGTTTGACCCGGACCCGCCCTGTTGACCTGATGACGTCAGGATGAGGTCATGCTGACGCAATAATTCCTTTCTGGAATTTAAATAAATCTTAAATGATTTAATAATTTCAGAAAATAGCTAAAACTTCTATAAATCATAGAAAATTAACCATAACTCCAAATTAAATAAATTATATATGAAAAATTATCAGAGAAATTCAAGGAATCCATCTGTAACATTTTCATGCATGTTAGAACAACTTATAGCTGCTGTTTAGCACAAATCATATTAATGACATTTAAATAATCACATATGGAGTTTAAATTTGAATCTTGTATTCAAACCAACTTCATTTAATCTGTTGCTAGTTGCATTAGCTCAAAACACATTCATTTTGCCATGTCATGATCATGCATCATATTGTGCATTGCATTGATTGTGTTCCCTTCTGTGTTGCCAGTATTTGTCCCCTCTCGATAGACGTGATACCGATGTTGTGATCGTTGACACTGATGAAGACTCAATGCTATCTTCAGAAGTGCCAGGCAAGCAAAACCCCCTTGTTCATTCCGATAAAATCCCACTCTTTCGCTCCTGCTCTCTTTTACTGCATTAGGACAACAACGATATATTTGTTACTTGCTGCGGTAGCTGAACCCCTTTATCCTCTGCATGACCTGTCATTGCCACAGTAAATAGATGAAACCCACTAGCATGAGTAGGAGTTGTTTGAGCCCTGTTGTGCCTACTCATTCATGCTTGTCTGTCATGCCTGCTACTGCTTAGAGTTGTGTCAGGTCTGATTCATCGGGGATGAATCAGAGGCGTGTGAACATGTCCCAATGTGTGTGAGCTAAGTGTGTGAACACGATTTGGTAAAGGTAGCGGTGAGAGGCCATGTAGGAGTACATGGTGGGTTGTCTCATTGCAGCCGTCCTCAGGAACTGAGTTCTGTGTTTGT
>NW_021179675.1:0-1156 GCF_002162155.2 Triticum dicoccoides | reverse complement strand
TCGGCTTGTGATCCTGGCATGGTTAGCAGCAATAGAAACACACAAGAATATGATCCTACAGACTACGAACAAGTGGTGGTGGTGGGTGTCACAAATCCGTCAAGCAAATCTCAAATTCTTACCAGTTCTTACCCAGCAGCAGGCGGTGATCGGCAACCGTTGTAGTCAAACACTCTCAAAGCTTGGATAGAGCGATTACCAGGGAGAGTCAAACGCACGACGTAGATGTATGTGGAGCTGGGAAGGCTTATAATATGGTAGCAAAAAGGGTCAGCAATAATCAATTCAGAGATGCAAAGTTGAATAAACGCTCAACGACGGTACTGTGCTGGTCCTAGGCTAGACTGTGCTAGAGACGCGAGCCTAGAACACCAACAAAATCACGGCGCGGCACGTAAACAAGGGAAAAGCACACTCTGAATTTTTTTTCGCTCTTTTTTTTTTGCGCTTTTCTTTTTGCGCTGCTTTTTTTTTTGCGAAAAATCACTATAATGGCGAGTATCTCAAAACTCTTCCTAGCTCAAACTGACAGGATGGGCACGAAATTTTTCGACCAATTTTTTTTTTCGACTGCCCGGACCCAAAAACTGGAAACGGGTCAAAAAAAACTTCCTATAATGGCACCTGTCTCAAAACACTCAGAAACACCTAAAAATAGGATAGCCAGAAATTTTTTCAAAAAATGCGTTTTCGAAAAATTTTGGGCCTAAACGGAGCGTGGCTACCCGACTCTTTTTTTTTTCCCGAAATCTACTCCGGCAAGGAAACACGAATCGGAATCGAGATGGATCCCGAAAACAAACCTAATAAGCAAAGAACTCGGATTGGTGGTGGATATATGGTGGTGGTATATGGCAGCGGTGGTGGTAGCGGTGGTAGTATATGGATATGGATCGGTGGTGGTATATGGACACGGATTGGTGGTGGTATATGGATACGAATTCGGAGCGGTGGTGGTAGATGGCAGGGGCGATGATGATGGTGCGGCGGCGGCGTGACAACTTATGACCAGAACTCGAAACTCTAAAAGACTAGACTCTAAGACCAGCAACTAGACACGACGATGCAACCGCAAATTCAACAAAGCAAAACCCTAAAAAGATTATGCAAGGCTCAGATTGGTTCGGATATGATGAACTAACCCTAATTTTTTTTG
>NW_021179674.1:0-1276 GCF_002162155.2 Triticum dicoccoides | reverse complement strand
TCGAACCGGTACTAATGATACCATTAGTACCGGGCCAAAATCGAACCGGTACTAATGTGTCTCACATAAGAGGTAATAGCACTGCAGGTCCCTGAACTTGCATGTCAGGTGATGGTTTGGTCCTTGAAGTTGCAAAAGTGGATTATTTGGTCCCTGAACTTGTCATGGATGTGCAAGTTTAGTCCACAGCCAACCAAAACTCGCCAAGTGGATGCCAAGTGGCCTGGCTGGTCAGCGCCGTGAGTTTTTCACTTAGCCCCCTCCCTTTCTCTACCACCGCCTGTTCCGCACCGTCTCCTCCAACTGGAACCGGTTCCTCACCGACGTGCCGGGGGCCGCCGCCAAGACCAAGGGCTCGGCCCCGCCGGCGGCGACGGTCTCGCTCTCGCTGCCGTTCCTCTTCGCCTTCACCTTCGACCCCGTCTCACGCCGCCTCCAGTGCCAGGCGCTCGACCCCTTCTCCCGCCACTGGCTGCTGCTGCCCCCGGTCCCCTGCGGCGCCGCGGCCGGCTCATTCGCCGTTGTGGGCCTCCCCGCGCGCGGCGAGATCTACGTGCTCGGCGGCGTGGAGGAGGGCGGCGACAAGGCCGTGAGCAGCGTGGCCGTCTACAGCGCGGCGACCAACGGGTGGGGGCAGGTGGCCGGCATGAGGACGGCGAGGGGCTACATGGCGGCCGACGAGGTGGGCGGGCGCGTGGTGGTGGCCGGCGAGGACGGAGAGGCGGAGGTGTTCGACCCAGAGGCCGGTCGCTGGTCGCCCACGGCTCCCCGTGGCGGCCCGGCCGTGGCGAGGTACGACGCTGCGGCGGCGGGCGGCAAGCTGTACGTGACGGAGGGGTGGGCGTGGCCGTTCGAGCGCGCGCCGCGGGGCGCGGTGTACGACGCGGCGGCGGACGCGTGGTCCGACATGGCGCGCGGGATGCGGGAGGGGTGGACGGGCTCCTGCGCCGTGTCGGGCGGCCGGATGTACATCGTGGCCGAGTACGGCGAGTGGCGGCTGAAGCGGTACGACGAGCCGCGGGACGAGTGGCGGATGGTGGCCGGCGGCGGGGTGCCGCAGGAGGTGCGGCGGCCGCACGTCGTGGCGGGCCAGCTGGAGGAGGTCGGCGGCGGCCGGCGCAGGATCTACGTGGTCGGCGCGGGCCTCGACGTCGCCGTCGGCACCGTCGTGTCCGCCGCCAACCACGGCACCGGCACGGAGGAGGAGCGGGTGGAGTGGGAGGTCGTCAAGGGCCCCGAGGAGTTCGTCGGGCTGGCGCCGTGCAACGCGCAGGTC
>NW_021179673.1:0-1080 GCF_002162155.2 Triticum dicoccoides | reverse complement strand
GACCTTCTTAAGCAGTACCAAATAATAGCTGAGTTAAGTTAATTTGGCCAATCACACTCACCTCGTTCCGTAAGCGGCCACAATTGTTGCCCTCGGCGGAGCCCTGCTCCCTCCCGCGCAAAATGAGGCTGTATGGCTGTGGGGCCCTCTCCAAATTGCCGGTGCTCTTTAACCGGGACGGTGACTGTTCCGGGGCCTTGTTGGAGAGGTAATCTTGCCTCCTTCCTTACCGGGTACATCCAGTTTTGCTCATGACAACGTGATCATCCTTATATTTTGGGCAAGCCTAAAGAGTTGTAGTGTAGTGTTCACATTTCCTTTCACCAATGGAATAGAATAAATTGAACCAGAGATCAATATAACAGTGTAGCTCTTTCACCATTGTACACAAAAATATGGTTGTTTCACAAATCCAAGCATATTGTCTTTTTATGTGCAAGGAAGTTAAGCAGTTTACAATCAGTAAACGGATCTAGGGAGCAAATGGATAAATGGTTAGGATACCGCAAGAAAAAAAACTAAGTAAAACTTACACTTCGTCAATCCTAGATCATCTCCTACTATTCTCCTTATATATAACATTAATTTGTAACACATCAGACTCTCCAAAATTTCTGAGACCTCTAAAGATAAACTGATGTTCTTTAGTGCCAACGCCGCTTCTTATTAGCCTAAAATATACCCCCTCCGTCCCACAATATAAGACGTATTTGCAAGCTATGTTAGCTTGCAAAAACGTCCTATATTATGGGACGGAGGGAGTAGTACAGCGACATTCTAAGAACCATAAAACCAAGCAAATGCATGTTGTGTCTTCACTTTACCTTTCCTACTATACTAACTTGTTGGGGAAAGAAATAACACCCCATTGAGATTCTTATCTGCAGCTCCTATTACTACCATTGAAGGATATGGTCCAGTGGCTGGATATAAGGACTCGGTGACCATAATGATATACATTATGTAGCTCTCAGATCTACACTACATTATGACAAGATCCATGCAAGGATTCAATGCACGCACATCTGAATAAGATCTAGCCTAGAAGTGATCCTTTTAAGTTTTATTGCTGCTAATAGA
>NW_021179672.1:0-3610 GCF_002162155.2 Triticum dicoccoides | reverse complement strand
GGGGTCAAACGAGGCTTCTGGTGAGCTCCTGAATTGTATTTTCCTTGTCCATACTTCCTCTTACGATTATCAATCTGCTGCTGCTTCCCTTCAATCATTAGGGCCTTATCTACCAACTCCTGGTAGTTGTTGAAGATTGCTACCATCAACTGCATACTCATCTCATCATTCAGCCCTTCCATAAACTTCTCCTGCTTCGCGGCATCTGTGGCCACATCGTCAGGGGCATAACGTGACAACTTGCTAAACTCATCCACGTACTGGACAACGGTACGATTCCCCTGGCGTAGGTTGCGAAACTCACGCTTCTTCATCTGCATAGCTCCAGTCGAGACATGGGCAGTGCGAAAAGCCTGCTGAAACTGAGCCCATGTGACAGTGTCGATAGGATAGGTGGCTGTGAAATTCTCCCACCATGCTGCTGCAGGTCCATCCAGTTGGTGTGCGGCAAAACGCACCTTCTCAGCATCTGTGCATCCAGCGGTGGTTAACTCCCTTCCAATACGACGTAGCCAATCATCTGCAACTATTGGCTTGATGCTACTGGAAAACACCGGCGGCTGTAACCTTAAGAAACAGGCAAGGTTATCCACTGGCGGCGGCTTGTTGTTGTTGGCATTGTTGTTATTAGCATTGCCCTGGTTCTGAACTAACAATTGCATCAGGGCATTCTGCTGCTGGATCAACTGGGTGATCTCCGGTGGGAAAACAAACTCGGGGTCTCTCCTCGGAGGCATCTGATGGGTTTAGATGGAAGAGATTTAGAATAGAAAAAAAAGATCTAGGGGAGAAACACTACCCATATGTACATGAGGCAAACACAAGCATTCATTCAATCAAACAAGCAAGGGCATACAAAACGGTCTAGGACTATCGCAAAAGTGCTCACTACTACTAGTTACATGGGGGAAATACTATTATCATATGGTGGTCATCTAGAAATTTTGATCGGTGGATGACTCCATGATGTCTGCTCCAGCTTCATCTTCGTAATCATCATCACTTGAATCCGTGTCGGTGTCGTCGATGATGATGTAGTTGTCCGGACGTATGAGGTCTTCTTTTGGAACTGGTCCTCCCATAAAGATTCCGATCTTCTCCACTAGGTCGTCATTCTTTTCCAATAGCGTCTTGATTTCTTCCTCATATCCATCGCGTGTGAACTTAAGTTCTTCCTCCAGCTCGATGATCCTAGTCTTCGCCTTCTTCAACTCGATCATGTCTGCGCACATCTGGTTCTCCTGACGTCGAATGTGCTGGTTTTGCTCCTGAATAAAGGCTGCGACAGATATATCCTTCCTGGTGCTGATCATCTCCCATTGTTCATCTCGGCGCCCACATATTTGATAGGTGGTATCCTCTAGTTCCTTGTTGTAGATTTCTCCAATGCGTCCCATGGTAATATGAGCTGCCATACTCTTGCCAAGGCTCCAGGTGGGTGCTTCGAAAGAAAACTCTATGGGTTTGGAATTTGGCGAGAACGTCCTTCCTGGAACTCGTACTTGAATCATCCAGCGCTCTTCTTCCGGTAGAGTGGCGTTGTTCGTCCCAGTGAAGCTTGGTATTCCAATATTCAAGTACCTAGTGACTTCCTTCAAGTGGCGTCCAAAAGGTGTGTCTTCATCCGGTTGTGCAAACTTGGTCTTCATCTCCTTCATCCTAAAGAGTGGAAAGAGAAGAGGAGTCAGAAATGAGAAGAGAGTGTGACCTATGGTTTATCTTAGTGGCCGTGTCCTACACTCAGCGTGTGCTCTGATACCATCTTGTAGCAACCCGACCTCAGATGGTCAAGTCTCTGTGCTCAGGTGTCATCCCTGGATCAGTAATGCTGACACCACACAGTACTTCTAAGGATTTATAACAGAGTAGCAATCACACACTTATTACATCGAATGTCTCAAAAGAGAACTTATTACAATAATATGGCTTAAGGCCATCTAATGCGATAACAGCGGAAGGCTTGGAAGATAAAGTGAGTCCATCAACTCCAATGGCATAGCTGAGCTGCACGGTAACGACCTACGAACCTTACTCCTCGTCTGAAAAGTCTGCAACATAATACGTTGCAGCCCGAGAACGGGTCAGCACATGGAATATGCTGGCAATGTAACACAAAAGAGCAATAACAGAATAATGCTACCACTACATGCATATTTGGCTGGTGGAAAGCTCTATGGTTACAGTTTTGCGAAAAGCCAAATTTTCCCTACTACAAAGGAATTCAATTTTAATTTAACTATCATGGTAGTTGAAACATCATTTGAGAAGGTAAACCCCAACTCAATGATCCCAATTAAAAGTAATTAACAACCCAAGCAAAATTATTTTTTAAGAGTGTTGAGATACATGCGAATACTCAAGTACTAGATACTCAGAATTGTCCATGACCGGGGACACGGCTAACCATGATTAGATTGTACTCTCTGCAGAGGTTTGCGCACTTTTCCCCGCAAGACTCGATCGCCTCCGTTGATTATCGCACTACATGGTGTTTGAGAGACGGATGACCGAGACACAGTCTTTCAGAAGCATTAACTCTCTACTCCGGGCAGACCAGACCAAACCTACAAACCCACTACCTGCTGATCCACCTCTTCAAGAGCTTCACGCAACTTACTCAAACTATGCTAGAGCCCATAATAGCTTGCGGCTGCACACGGAAGTTTCTAGCATGAATAGACTCAGTTCCCTTTGAGCCTGGGTGGCGGTCCATAGGAGAATCACACGGTAACCCCGGGATTTCCAAAAATAAAACAGGCAATCACTGGTAACCCCAGGTGCCTCAATCCACCCAGATGTGTATTAAAGTTGCCACCTTAAGTAAACCATTAATTATCAATCTCACATCTGTCATGGATATCACTCAAACCCAATCCACGTCTACGAGCATAGCATGGCAATATAAGCATAACATAGAAGTAACTCCCAAGGGTTTGATAATAAACAGGGCAATAGGTTCTACCTCATCAACTACTTCCCAACCCACATGTTAAAAGCATCCTAATCATGCAATGTTTGAGGATTGAAACTAATGCATAAAAACTGGGTATGAAAAGAGTATGATCAATGTGTTACTTGCCTTGCTGACGATCCGGTTATTCTAGAGACTCGTAGTAACACGCTTCGCACTCCGGGAATTCTAGCGCAAGCAAACAATAATGTAAATAAGAGACAATCAAAGATGCACAAGTGGAACTCCAAATAAAAGAGGTTGACCGGAGAGTTCAACTTAAGAACTCTGGTTTGCAAGAAGAATCAAATCAAACAAAGCAACGAAACTCAAACGGCAAAAGAAACAACTTCGTTTTGCTATTCTGGATCTAGGTCAAATTTTACAAAAGAAAAATCTTGTTTGAGTTGATTATTCGGAAAGAGGGTTTTGAGATGAAACTCCAGGCGCTTGAATCGCCTGATTCCGATAAACGAGCGAAAAGATAAACATGTTTGAAAATCAGATCAGAAATCGCGATCAGAATAATCGCGGAATAAATCCGATAAAAAGAAAAACAACGAACTGCTAAACGGACGAACGTTCGTTAGCAGAAACTAAACAGTGAACGCGTTCGTTAAAACGAATGGACGAATGTTCGTTCGCTAAACAAATAAACCG
>NW_021179671.1:0-3108 GCF_002162155.2 Triticum dicoccoides | reverse complement strand
CCCATAAATGTTGATGAGGACACCACATTGGTTTGGCTGCTGCTTTTGGATGTCAGGTTGGCAAAATGCCCTTCACATATCTTGGCCTGCCTATTGGTACTACCAGGCCCAAAATGGTGGACTTTATGCCCCTTGTTGATTGCATGGAGAGAAGAATGATAGCTAGTTCTTCTTTTTTAAATCAGGGGGAAAGGCTATAGTTTTTGAACCTTGCATTGTCCTCCATGCCCATCTTTTATCTAGGCAGTTTGCTAGTTCCTGCTGGAATATTAAAGCAATTGGAGAGAATCCAAAGGTGGTGCTCATGGAGAAAGCATAGAGATGAGCCATCCCCATCTTTGGCAGCTTGGGATCTAATTTGTAGGCCAAAAAATAAAGGGGGACTGGGCATTTTAAACCTAGGAGTACAAAACATGGCCCTTTTGCTCAAGCATCTGCACAAATTCTTAAATAGGCTGGATCTGCCATGGGTCTCTCTTATTTGGGATACATATTATCATTCTTCTGCACCCCATGGGACTACCGGTTGTGGATCCTTTTGGTGGAAAGATATATGTAAACTGCTTGATCATTTCAGGAACACAACTTGGGTACAAATCAACTCTGGGAATTCAACTTTGTTTTGTTCTGACAAGTGGAAGATTGGTGACTCTATGGCCCCTTTACAAACAAGGTTTCCAAGGATTTTTTCTTATGTGAAAGATCCCTGGCTAACAGTCTCTGAAGCTTTCCAATCTCAGGATATTACCCAGATGTTTTACCTACCATTGTCTGCCCAGGCATATCAGGAATATATGATAGTGCAGAATCTGATGGCAAATTGTAGTAGGGAAGTGGATGCAAATGACATTTGGTGCTGGCAGGGGACTTGTAATGCTTTTAAGCCCAAGTTGTTCTATTCTTTCATGCATTCCAACATGTCCTTCAATCCTCTACTTTTATGGATATGGAAATCATCCTGCACAATGAAAATAGAAGTGTTTGCCTGGATGTTAATTATGGATAGACTTAACACCAAGGACATGGTTGAAAGAAGGCATTGGCATTTGGATGATGGGGTAAATTGTGTGTTATGTCCTCTGCAGACACGTGAGACCAGGGATCACCTATTCTTCCAATGTAATTTCAGTGTGAGAGTCTGGAATTACCTCCAAATCTCCTGGGCCATGGGGATGACATGTCCACTATTGTCATGCAAGCTAAGCAAGACTTTGCAAAAACCTTTCTTTACTGAGGTTGTATTTGTTGCTTGCTGGAACATTTGGATCATCAGGAATGCAAGGATGTTTAGACATGAGAGACAGAGTTTTAATAAATGGAGGAGTGCTTTCATCCATGATATCACACTCATGCTGCACAAAGTCAAGCACAGGTTTAAAGAGGAGCTGCTATGATGGATTTCATTCCTGCCCCCTAAGGTTTTTGTATACTAGCTACTTAGTTTCTGTTTTCTTCCCTTCTGATCACCTCTTGTAATCCATGTACATTGTATATTTGCATTTTGAATAAATTACGATTGTTGTGGGGGGTTTCCCTACAGTCACCAGACAATTTTTTTTTGTAGGATTTGCTTTCTTTTCCGCAATGTTTTAGAAAAACAAATACTTTATTTTTTATCCAGTTATCCACATTTAACTAGGTTGCAAAGAACGGTGAATTGAGATGAGCTAGCAAAACATAGTTTTGTAGGCTAGAGTGCATATTTCTTAGATATGTCCAATTATGGCAATGTGACAAAGCATGGTCCATAAGATATCTAGCAAATTAGAGTTGGTATGATTTAAAGATTAAGTGTTGTCTTGAGTGCTTTTTATTCATGTGGCTGTTGCATGGGCTTAAAATAGTTTACTTGGGACTTCATTCAGAAATACAATAGGTAATCTCAGATCAATATTGAGATCAGATATAATATAAAACTTTGTTGTACAAACAAAATCTATCATACCATGCAATTTTGTTGTGTCTGGAGATAAGGTTAGCTATGTCTAATTAAGGAATCTGCATTGTTTACACCATCCTCTTTTTGTGTCTATTAGCAGCAATAAAACTTAAAAGGATCACTTCTAGGCTAGATCTTATTCAGATGTGCGTGCATTGAATCCTTGCATGGATCTTGTCATAATGTAGTGTAGATCTGAGAGCTACATAATGTATATCATTATGGTCACCGAGTCCTTATATCCAGCCACTGGACCATATCCTTCAATGGTAGTAATAGGAGCTGCAGATAAGAATCTCAATGGGGTGTTATTTCTTTCCCCAACAAGTTAGTATAGTAGGAAAGGTAAAGTGAAGACACAACATGCATTTGCTTGGTTTTATGGTTCTTAGAATGTCGCTGTACTACTCCCTCCGTCCCATAATATAGGACGTTTTTGCAAGCTAACATAGCTTGCAAATACGTCTTATATTGTGGGACGGAGGGGGTATATTTTAGGCTAATAAGAAGCGGCGTTGGCACTAAAGAACATCAGTTTATCTTTAGAGGTCTCAGAAATTTTGGAGAGTCTGATGTGTTACAAATTAATGTTATATATAAGGAGAATAGTAGGAGATGATCTAGGATTGACGAAGTGTAAGTTTTACTTAGTTTTTTTTCTTGCAGTATCCTAACCATTTATCCATTTGCTCCCTAGATCTGTTTACTGATTGTAAACTGCTTAACTTCCTTGCACATAAAAAGACAATATGCTTGGATTTGTGAAACAACCATATTTTTGTGTACAATGGTGAAAGAGCTACACTGTTATATTGATCTCTGGTTCAATTTATTCTATTCCATTGGTGAAAGGAAATGTGAACACTACACTACAACTCTTTAGGCTTGCCCAAAATATAAGGATGATCACGTTGTCATGAGCAAAACTGGATGTACCCGGTAAGGAAGGAGGCAAGATTACCTCTCCAACAAGGCCCCGGAACAGTCACCGTCCCGGTTAAAGAGCACCGGCAATTTGGAGAGGGCCCCACAGCCATACAGCCTCATTTTGCGCGGGAGGGAGCAGGGCTCCGCCGAGGGCAACAATTGTGGCCGCTTACGGAACGAGGTGAGTGTGATTGGCCAAATTAACTTAACTCAGCTATTATTTGGTACTGCTTAAGAAGGTC
>NW_021179670.1:0-1072 GCF_002162155.2 Triticum dicoccoides | reverse complement strand
ATTCTGTAGAAGAATATTATCAGGAATTACAAACTGGCATGATTAGATGTGGTATTGTTGAGGAGAATGAAGCTATGCTTGCACGTTTTCTGGGTGGATTAAATAGAGAGATTCAGACCATTCTAGACTATAAGGAGTATACTAATATCACTCGTTTATTCCATCTTGCTTGTAAAGCTGAACGTGAAGTGCAGGATCGACAAGCATTGGGGCGAACTAACTTTTCTGCAGGCCGACCTTCATCATGGACACCACGTGCATCTTCTACTTCAACTGCACCAGCACCTCCATCCGGTGCCACCTCCAGCCGTGATACAAGAAAACAGGCACGACCACCATTATCTGCCAAGAGCGCACCTGCGGGGCCTGCACAGCGTTCTTCTTCTTCCATGGCATCAACAGGGCACACAAGTGATATTATTTGTCGTCGTTGTAAGGGAGGAGGTCATTATGCGAGAGAATGCAAATCTCCGCGTGTGATGATTGCTTCCGCGGATGGTGGATATGAGTCCGCTAGTGACTATGATGAGGAGACTTTGGCTCTTATTACACGTGAAGAACATGGTGGAGATGATTCTGATCATGAGACGCAATACATGGCTCCTGAAGACGCTAACAGGTATGAATGTTTAGTTGCTCAACGTGTTTTGAGTGTGCAGGTCACACAAGCTGAGCAAAATCAGAGGCACAATTTGTTCCATACCAAGGGAGTTGTGAAGGAACGTTCTGTGTGCGTCATCATAGACGGAGGGAGCTGCAACAACTTGGCTAGCATGGAGATGGTGGAGAAGCTTTCTCTCACCACAAGACCACATCCACATCCTTACTACATCCAATGGTTCAACAACAGCGGCAAGGTTAAGGTAACACGTACTGTTCGTGTGCATTTTAGTATCTCTACATATGCTGATTATGTTGATTGTGATGTGGTACCTATGCAAGCATGTTCCTTATTACTTGGTAGACCATGGCAATTTGATAAAAATTCTGTACACCATGGTAGAAACAATCACTATACTCTTGTTCATAAGGATAAAAATATTACTTTGCTTCCTATGACTCCTGATTCCAT
>NW_021179669.1:0-1321 GCF_002162155.2 Triticum dicoccoides | reverse complement strand
CACTCACAATTTTGGCGAATTCTAACGTGTTTTGTGGACTATTACTCACTGTTTTCAGGTCCCGAAGTGATTTCCATAGTTGTTGAACCCCAAGGCGCGCTTACGTGTCGGTCATCAATACTCATAGTTTTGGCTGATTCTGGCCCGTATCATGGACTATTACTCTCTTTTTTGGGCCCCCGGAGTGATTTCCACGATTAACGAACCACGGGGTGCATTTACGTGTCGGTCATCCACACTCACAGTTTTGGCCGATTCTGGCCCGTTTCTTGGACTATTACTCTGATTTTGGGTCTCGGCGTGATTTCCTTGATTGACGAACACCGGGGTGCATTTATGTGTCGCTCATCAACACTCGCAGTTTTGGCCGATTCTGGCCCGTTTCGTGGAGTATTACGCACTGTTTTGGGGTATCGAAGTGATTTCAACGATTCACGAACCGCGGGGTGCGTTTACGTTTCGGTCATCAACACTTACACTTTTGTCCGATTCTTGCCTTTTTTGTATACTATTACTCACTGTTTTGGGGTCCCGGAGTGATTTCCACGATTAACGAGCCCCGGCGTGCGTTTACGTGTCGGTCATCAACACTCACAGTTTTGGCCGATTCTGGCCCGTTTCGTGGACTATTACTCACTTTTTTGGGTCCCCGGAGAGATTTCCACGATTAACGAACCCCTGGGTGCGCTTACGGGTTGGTTATCAACACTCGCGGTTTTTGTCGATTCTGACCCGTGTCGTGGACTGTTACTCACCGTTTTGGGGCCCCAAAGCGATTTCCATGGTTGTTGAACCCCAAGGTGCGCTTAAGTGTAGGTCATCACCAATCACAGTTTGGGCCGATTCTGGCCCGTTTCTTGGACTATTACTTAGTTATGGGGGTCCCGAAATGACCCCGGGTTGTGTTTACGTGTCGGTCAGCAACACTCACAATTTTGGCGAATTCTAACTTGTTTTGTGGACTATTACTCACTGTTTTCAGGTCCCGAAGTGATTTCCATAGTTGTTGAACCCCAAGGCGCGCTTACGTGTCGGTCATCAATACTCATAGTTTTGGCTGATTCTGGCCCGTATCATGGACTATTACTCTCTTTTTTGGGCCCCCGGAGTGATTTCCACGATTAACGAACCACGGGGTGCATTTACGTGTCGGTCATCCACACTCACAGTTTTGGCCGATTCTGGCCCGTTTCTTGGACTATTACTCTGATTTTGGGTCTCGGCGTGATTTCCATGATTGACGAACACCGGGGTGCATTTATGTGTCGCTCATCAACACTCGCAGTTTTGGCCGATTCTGGCCCGTTTCGTGGAGTATTAC
>NW_021179668.1:0-2350 GCF_002162155.2 Triticum dicoccoides | reverse complement strand
AAGTTTTATTATTAATCTTTGCATACCAAGCATATTAAGATTTTAAGAAAATTACCATGCTTTTTAGACTCTCAAAATAATCTAAGTGAAGCATGAGAGAACAATAGTTTCCATAAAACAAATCCACCACCGTGCTCTAAAAGATATAAGTGAAGCACTAGAGCAAAACTATAAAGCTCAAAAGATATAAGCGAAGCACTTAGAGTATTCTATCAAATTCCAAATCATGTATGTCTCTCTCAAAAGGTGTGCACAGCAAGGATGATTGTGGTAAACTAATAAGCAAAGTATCAAATCATAAAAGACGCTCCAAGCAAAACACATATCATGTGGTGAATAAAAATATAGCTCCAAGTAAAGTTACCAATAGAAGTAGACGAAAAAGGGGATGCCTTCCGGGGCATCCCCAAGCTTTGGCTTTTAGGTGTCCTTAGATTATCTTGGGGGTTCCATGGGAATCCCCAAGCTTAGGCTCTTGCCACTTCTTGTTCCATAATCCATCAAATCTTTACCCAAAACTTGAAAACTTCACAACACAAAACTTAAAGTAGAAAATCTCGTGAGCTCCGTTAGCGAAAGAAAACAAAAGACCACTTCAAGGTACTGTAATGAACTCATTATTTATTTATATGGGTGTTATACCTACTTTATTCCAACTTCTCTATGGATTATAAACTATTTTACTAGCCATAGATTCATCAAAATAAGCAAACAACACACGAAAAACAGAATCTGTCAAAAACAGAACAGTCTGTAGTAATATGTAGCTAGCTCAAGATCTGGAACCCCAAAAATTCTAAAATAAATTTCTGGACGTGAGGAATTTATCTATTAATCATCTTCAAAAATAATTGACTAAATAGCACTTTTCAAATAAAAATGACAGCAGTTCTCGTGAGCGCTAAAGTTTCTGTTTTTTTACAGCAAGTTCAACAAGACTTTCCCCAAGTCTTCCCAACGGTTCTACTTGGCACAAACACTAATTAAACACAAAAAACACAACCAAAACAGAGGCTAAATAATTTATTTATTACTAAACAGGAGAAAAAAGCAAGGAATAAAAATAAAATTGGGTTGCCTCCCAACAAGCGCTATCGTTTAACGCCCCTAGCTAGGCATAACAAGCAAGAATAGATCTAGGTATTGCCATCTTTGGTAGGCAATTCTTCAATGAGGCATCTATTTCCCTTAGGAATTTCTTTCTTTCTAGTGATTATCAAACGCTTAGGCACAAAATCGAAAAATTCATTTGTAGCAATTGGTTCCTTAATGATAGCAAAAAGATTGGGATGAATACTTATAGATTTAAGATCCGCAGTTTCCTTACTAGATGATTCACCCTTATTTTTAGGAACATACATAAGTTGGCAATTTTAGTAGGAGGACTTGGAGTATTATTTACGGAAGAAAAAGTGGTTCCCAAGTTTGTAATGATACCCTCAAGTTTATCAATTCTAGTATAATCTAAGTTTATCTTCTCATTAACTATGGGTTCCTTTTCCTTAATATTTTTCAAAGTCATTCCTACCTTAGATCCATATTGAGTAATTTGATTGTGGATCTTTTTATCTAGATTTTCAATTAATTCAATAGTAGCAACTTTATTTTCAATAATTCCAAATCTTTGCATAACATGCTCCAAAGTTAACATAGTTCCATTAACCAAAACAGGTGGTGAGCCAAATAAATCTAACATAGCATTATAAGAATCAAAAGTATGGCTACCCAAGAAATTCCCTCTGGTAATGGTATCAAGGATATGTCTATACCAAGGATTAACACCTACATAAAAATTGCGGAGAAGAACTAAAGTAGATTGCTTCCTGGTAGATCTATTTCGAGCATTGCAAATTCTATACCAAGCATCTTTTAGATTTTCTCCCTCCCTTTGTTTAAAATTTAGAACTTCATTCTCGGGAGACAACAGAGAAGATATGAGACTAGCCATGACGACAAGCAAAAAAACTAACACACGATCAAACAAAGAGCAAACGGGCAAAAGAGGCAAATAGAGAGGGAGGAAGGATAGAGAGAGAGGGTGAATAAAACAGCAAGGGTGAAGTGGGGGATAGAAAACGAGAGGCAATTGGCAAATAATGTAATGCGGGAGATAGGGAATGTGATGGGTACTTGGTATGTTGACTTTTGCGCAGACTCCCCGGCAACGGCGCTAGAAATCCTTCTTGCTACCTCTTGAGCACTGCGTTGGATTTCCCCGAAGAGGAAGGGATGATGCAGCAAAGTAGCGTAAGTATTTCCATCAGTTTTTGAGAACCAAGGTATCAATCCAGTAGGAGGCTACGCTCGAGTTTCTCGTACCTACACAAAAACAATAGCTCAACGCAACCAA
>NW_021179667.1:0-2350 GCF_002162155.2 Triticum dicoccoides | reverse complement strand
AAGTTTTATTATTAATCTTTGCATACCAAGCATATTAAGATTTTAAGAAAATTACCATGCTTTTTAGACTCTCAAAATAATCTAAGTGAAGCATGAGAGAACAATAGTTTCCATAAAACAAATCCACCACCGTGCTCTAAAAGATATAAGTGAAGCACTAGAGCAAAACTATAAAGCTCAAAAGATATAAGCGAAGCACTTAGAGTATTCTATCAAATTCCAAATCATGTATGTCTCTCTCAAAAGGTGTGCACAGCAAGGATGATTGTGGTAAACTAATAAGCAAAGTATCAAATCATAAAAGACGCTCCAAGCAAAACACATATCATGTGGTGAATAAAAATATAGCTCCAAGTAAAGTTACCAATAGAAGTAGACGAAAAAGGGGATGCCTTCCGGGGCATCCCCAAGCTTTGGCTTTTAGGTGTCCTTAGATTATCTTGGGGGTTCCATGGGAATCCCCAAGCTTAGGCTCTTGCCACTTCTTGTTCCATAATCCATCAAATCTTTACCCAAAACTTGAAAATTTCACAACACAAAACTTAAAGTAGAAAATCTCGTGAGCTCCGTTAGCGAAAGAAAACAAAAGACCACTTCAAGGTACTGTAATGAACTCATTATTTATTTATATGGGTGTTATACCTACTTTATTCCAACTTCTCTATGGATTATAAACTATTTTACTAGCCATAGATTCATCAAAATAAGCAAACAACACACGAAAAACAGAATCTGTCAAAAACAGAACAGTCTGTAGTAATATGTAGCTAGCTCAAGATATGGAACCCCAAAAATTCTAAAATAAATTTCTGGACGTGAGGAATTTATCTATTAATCATCTTCAAAAATAATTGACTAAATAGCACTTTTCAAATAAAAATGACAGCAGTTCTCGTGAGCGCTAAAGTTTCTGTTTTTTTACAGCAAGTTCAACAAGACTTTCCCCAAGTCTTCCCAACGGTTCTACTTGGCACAAACACTAATTAAACACAAAAAACACAACCAAAACAGAGGCTAAATAATTTATTTATTACTAAACAGGAGAAAAAAGCAAGGAATAAAAATAAAATTGGGTTGCCTCCCAACAAGCGCTATCGTTTAACGCCCCTAGCTAGGCATAACAAGCAAGAATAGATCTAGGTATTGCCATCTTTGGTAGGCAATTCTTCAATGAGGCATCTATTTCCCTTAGGAATTTCTTTCTTTCTAGTGATTATCAAACGCTTAGGCACAAAATCGAAAAATTCATTTGTAGCAATTGGTTCCTTAATGATAGCAAAAAGATTGGGATGAATACTTATAGATTTAAGATCCGCAGTTTCCTTACTAGATGATTCACCCTTATTTTTAGGAACATACATAAGTTGGCAATTTTAGTAGGAGGACTTGGAGTATTATTTACGGAAGAAAAAGTGGTTCCCAAGTTTGTAATGATACCCTCAAGTTTATCAATTCTAGTATAATCTAAGTTTATCTTCTCATTAACTATGGGTTCCTTTTCCTTAATATTTTTCAAAGTCATTCCTACCTTAGATCCATATTGAGTAATTTGATTGTGGATCTTTTTATCTAGATTTTCAATTAATTCAATAGTAGCAACTTTATTTTCAATAATTCCAAATCTTTGCATAACATGCTCCAAAGTTAACATAGTTCCATTAACCAAAACAGGTGGTGAGCCAAATAAATCTAACATAGCATTATAAGAATCAAAAGTATGGCTACCCAAGAAATTCCCTCTGGTAATGGTATCAAGGATATGTCTATACCAAGGATTAACACCTACATAAAAATTGCGGAGAAGAACTAAAGTAGATTGCTTCCTGGTAGATCTATTTCGAGCATTGCAAATTCTATACCAAGCATCTTTTAGATTTTCTCCCTCCCTTTGTTTAAAATTTAGAACTTCATTCTCGGGAGACAACAGAGAAGATATGAGACTAGCCATGACGACAAGCAAAAAAACTAACACACGATCAAACAAAGAGCAAACGGGCAAAAGAGGCAAATAGAGAGGGAGGAAGGATAGAGAGAGAGGGTGAATAAAACAGCAAGGGTGAAGTGGGGGATAGAAAACGAGAGGCAATTGGCAAATAATGTAATGCGGGAGATAGGGAATGTGATGGGTACTTGGTATGTTGACTTTTGCGCAGACTCCCCGGCAACGGCGCTAGAAATCCTTCTTGCTACCTCTTGAGCACTGCGTTGGATTTCCCCGAAGAGGAAGGGATGATGCAGCAAAGTAGCGTAAGTATTTCCATCAGTTTTTGAGAACCAAGGTATCAATCCAGTAGGAGGCTACGCTCGAGTTTCTCGTACCTACACAAAAACAATAGCTCAACGCAACCAA
>NW_021179666.1:0-11165 GCF_002162155.2 Triticum dicoccoides | reverse complement strand
CTTCCATCGGAGGTTTGCCGGAAAATACACGCCTGGCCGTCGCCCGGGCTCAGCGTTGGCGCAGCGGCTTGCTGGCTCGCAGCTGCCGGTCATGTAGTGCAATGAATGAACGCGGTAGGTGGTGCACTGAGTTTCAACGACGCTGCAATATCCCGGATGGGTGTTCTCCAAATGCACAAACGATGGGTATGTGCTTGTTTTGATTCGGTTCTCCACCGGATTCGGCGCAATTACAGTAGCTCATTGTTTGC
Source organism: Triticum dicoccoides (assembly GCF_002162155.2). Taxonomy (NCBI): domain Eukaryota; kingdom Viridiplantae; phylum Streptophyta; class Magnoliopsida; order Poales; family Poaceae; genus Triticum; species Triticum dicoccoides. Next base: position 10,914 of record NW_021179666.1, on the reverse strand, counting down.
TCATCTATGTCTGTAGGATGGTGGATGCAAATTTTGGTATTGGGAAGAAGAATATATCGATCTATTGATTGCATGAAAATCAATAGATATTCGTGCACTCGTTGCTAAAACTGAGGCTAGAGATGAGACTAGATATGAGAAAGTTGGATATCTTCTAAAATGTCTAATTGTGGTTCTTAGTTTTTTTTCCACTTGCTGTTGTAGAAAAGGATTGATAAATTATCATGTACTCCATTGTCGTTGAATGAAATAAAGAAGTAAAGAAATGTGTTTCGGTGGCTGAAAAAGAAAAGCAAATGAAAAAAATTACTCCGTTAAATATAGGGTTTCCGCTACGTCCGGCAAAATTTTAGTGAAGTATATATACTCCACTAAGCCTTTTACTCACTTAATTTTTAAGGGATCGGTTAGAAATGCCGTAAGTCTTCGAAGTCGCGGCTACCGATCCTTTGACTACTCTTCATCCGATCTGAGGTTCAACGTTGTTATCAGACTGATTACACCTTTGACGTCGATCAACTCACAACGGACAAATCCCTAACTGTACCAATATTTATGGACATGCTACAACCCCACCATGCATCCGTGGCACCGTACTATGGTGCCGGAAGCACGATGACAAGCATTTCTATAAATGTGAGCAACTAGGTAAGTTACACACTCATCAAAGTTGCATTGCATCAATGCATCAACAAAATCATCAAAATCTAGGCACTCACATAAGGTCTTTTTTTTTTGCGGAAACACTCACATAAGTAATTAATAGTCAAGTCTGAACATCATGGGCTGCAACACATGGTTTGGATGGGCACTCCATGATTGTGCGTGCTAGAGAGAGAGAGAGAGAAAGAGAGATTGCGCGACGGATTGTAGGTTAGTTAATGCTCTTGGAAACAGAGAGGGGGAGATGACCCTGGAACGGCTGGCCTGAAAGAGATGGCACATGAACCCATGCATGATGACGTGTCGGCGCATTCATGCGCAGAGCCATGGCACAAATACTCGTCTATTTTTCTTCCTTCTGTATGAGACAATGTTTAGTAAATCTGCAAACATATTCTATCTTATGGTTGCTTTCTTTGTAATAATTGATGGAACCTGTGATAACAATATTATCTTTATTTTACTCTTTCGGGAAGATAAACTATCATCAGCCATTAGACTTTGTTTTGGGTAGGTATATAATTTTTTTTGCTTATTTTATTTGTAAGAGTTTTGATTATTTGTGTTTGTTGTCTATATGCATATTTTCGATTTGTATTTATTTTTTTAAAAGGTTTTTGATTATCTATTTTTGGTGTATGTAGTTTTTTTGTTTATTATTCACAAAACTTATTTTTTGTGCAACTACACCTTCTTTTGTACACACTTGTGTCATCTTTTTACATACTTCAAAACAGTTGCCTGTGTTTTGGCAAACACAGTCGATTTGTGGAGCGCCATAGAGGCATGTGTTTTGGTAAAAAAAGAACTAGTCGATTGGTAGACCATACTATATTTCTATTTTTATTTTTTTAGTAGAAAATAAGTAAATGAAACATGCAGCAGTCCCTCTCTTGGTCGATATCAATGAACATGCTCATTTTCTTGATTTTCCTTAACATGTGTAATCAATTCGATTATGGGGACTGATGTTGATAGTTTATCTTCCCAAAAGAATAAAATAGCAATGACATTGTTATCAGAGGTGACATATATTATTTATATATAGGGAAAGAAACCATAACATAGAATGTGTTTACTGATTTACTAAACATAGTCACCTTCAAAAGGAAAAAATAGTTTGGAAAGAAAACCGATATAAACAGCTCCATATACCAGCTAATTGCCTGAGTATTTCTGCCATGGTTTTGTGCATGCATGTGCCAACGGGTCAATCGTGCATGGGTCCACGTGCTGTCTATTTTCCAAGAGCATCAACCTACAAGTCAGTCTCTGTCTCTTTATTTCTGTCTCTCTCCAGCATGGCAATCATGGAGTCCGATGACGTTCAGTTGATGGTCATTATATGCAACAATTATCTAGTTGATGCTTTGAGGCAATGGTTATGCTCCCATTTGTAGAAACTAGCAAAGTGCCCCGCTCGATGCGCGGACCAGAAATTTAGAATTAATAACATGAACATATTGTTTAATTACTGTAAAGTAAAATAGGGACCAAATGTAATGACAATTACAAATAAGACTAGGTAGATTGCACATACATAGTAAGAATAACCTTCGCTGCAAAAAAAAATAGTAAGGATAACCTTGAGATTTTGTTTTCATATTACATTAAGTGGGTCTATATATTACGAAGATCTAACTGATGTAATAGTAAGTTTAATAAAGGTCCAAGGTCCACTAAACTGATGGACCGAATGACCGATGTTTCTGATTATTGTGAAGTTTTGTAGCCTAGTTTTTTTTTCTGGTTAGCCCGTAATGGATAGATGCTTTTCATCACCCGCAAAAAAAAAGTATACATGCTTGTCATCATTCTCCTCATCATCACTGGAGCAGTAATTTGGAGAAGAAGAAGAAGAAGAAGAGAACAATATTATTTGATTACTGTAAAGTAAAATGTGGACCAAATGTAATGGCATTTACAAATAAGTCTAGGTAGATTGCACGTACATGTCAATGTATATCCGTGACATTTTGTTTACATATCGTCGGCATCACTGCAGCAGTAATTTGGAGAAGAAGAGTAAAGTAGCAGCAGCCTGTCCATAAGATAATGTTGGCACGGTACGGTTAGGAAGCTGGGCGTTGAGAGTTGGCTGAATGGTCGATGTACACGCCCATGAAGCACGTACACATCAGGCTAGTAGAAAAGGACGGCAGTTAGTGATCCCGGCCCCCGGCCGGAAGCTTCTCAGCGTCATGTTTCTTTCGACGACCTGCATTAATAATCTATAAGGCCTTCCTGCAACAGGTACTATATTGCATGCACAAACATGCAGTAGAGATGTATCTAGATGTATTTTAATTCTAGATATATATTTTTTTTGTTCATTTTGATGACAAGTATTTTCGGATGGAGGGAGTATTATATTGCATGCACAAACATGCAGTAGAGATGCACGTCAAGAATCTATAAATTGTACGTAATTCTCGAGCATGTATCATTGAGTAGCAAGAAAAACAATGGCACCTTTCTGGTCGTCGCCCGAGCCACACCACCTCCTCGTCTCCTTTCTTGTCTTGCTTCTCTCCTTGCTCTTCTGCTTCATCAAGTTGAGGAGCTCAAAGACTGCGCTTCCAACGGAATGGCCCCTGGTTGGCATGCTCCCTTCAGTTGTCGCCAACCTCCACCGCTTCCATGACTACACCACCGCCTTCCTCGCCGCTTCCGGCAGTAGCTTCGTGTTTCGTGGGCCTGCCATGCACTTCTTCATCACCTGCGACCCGGCCAATGTCCGCCACATCTTCGTCTCCAACTTCACCAACTATCCCAAGGGCGAGGAGTTCGCTGCCATCTTCGATGCCATGGGGAACAGCTTCTTCAACGCGGACGGCGAGTCATGGCGCCGCCAGCGTGGCAGAGTGCAGCACCTCATGTCGAGCCCACAGCTGTTGGCTTACATGGCCCGCTGCTGCCGTGATAAGGTGGAGAACGGCCTCCTCCCCTTCTTGGTGCGCATGGAGAGCCTAACCCCGTTCGATATGCAGGACCTGTTTACCAGGTTCACATTCGACATGACGGCCATGTCGGTCTTCGGGGTCGACCCTGGCCTTCTGACCACCGATATGCCACCTGTAATTGTGCCAGACGCCATGGAAGCTGTCATGGATGTAGGCTTCTTCCGGAACATGGTGCCACTATCTTGCTGGAAGTTGATGAAGCGTCTAAAAATTGGCCCAGAGCGGAAGCTCGCCGCGGCGCAATTGGAGCTGCGCCGGTTTGTCACGGAGATGATGGAGAAAAGGGGAGATGGATCGGTCCACATGGATGAAGAGCAAGAGAACAGTAATGTAGAAATAGTTTCGACCTATATCCATGACCCGGAGTATATTGACGACCATGGAAAACCTAATGGCTTCATGTACGCCACCCTGATCAATTACATGTTTGCCGGGCGCGACACGGTCGGCACGACCCTCACCTGGCTCTTCTACAACCTCATCAAACACCCGCACATCGTGTCGAGCATTAGAAGAGAACTAGCTCCCATTGCCATGCACAAAGCAAACAACTCTACCACCATGGTAACCTTTGAGCCAGAGGAGACAGAACCACTCGTCTATCTGCACGCGGCATTGTTCGAATCCATGAGGCTGTACCCACCGGGCCCCATCGAACGCAAGACGGTGATGACCGACGACGTACTGCCGAGCGGTCACCAGGTTCAAAGCGGTGAAACCATCCTGATTTCACTCTACTCAATGGGCAGGATGAAAGGTGTGTGGGGCAAGGATTGCAGGGAGTACCGCCCAGAAAGGTGGGTCAAAGAGGACGGCAAGCTTCTGTACGTGCCGTCCTACAAGTTCCTAGCATTCAACGCCGGGCCGAGATCGTGCTTGGGCAAGCACATCTCGGTAGTGCAGATGAAGAGTGTCGTTGCCGCCATGGTGTGGAACTTCGATTTTGAGATGGTGGGAGGGTACGCTGTCGAGCCAAAGCCATCAGTTGTGCTCAAGATGAAGAATGGGTTGTGGGCCAAGGTCCTCAAACGGTGGATCGAATGAATGACAGTACCAACCCATCAGTACCATGTAATTTATAAGTATGCGATCTTCCTTGCAGATGCATGGGTGCACGTAATGTGAAGTTTTAGAGTATTTCTGGATATCCCCACAATGTAAGAGGTACAATAGGCTGGCCCCCGTTTGTTGTAATTTCCTTGTACTAAAAAGGATCCATCGTACTAAAAAATATCAATTTTTTCACTTCATTCCACATTAAGTTTGTAGAAAAGTTCTTCACCATCTATAAAACCAAATAAGTTACAATTTTTTTGAAAGACAAATAAGTTACATTATGAATACATATTTTGTGATGCATCTAATGAAATCAAGTTGGTTGTTGTAGAAGCTATTATGTCTGTCGTGGATATAATTCTGATAATACTAGGGGGTAGGAATGTAGAGGCAAAGGTATCTAGTGAATGGCACGGTTGAGAGTACACTCAAGGATTTATAGAGGTTGAGGCCCTCTGCGGTGGAGGTAATACCCTACTCTGTCGTGCTCTTAGCTCTTAGCATAAGGTACAAAGTGTGGAAGTTCAACCTTTAGCCTGGGGCTTCCCTCCTAGCTTATATAGAGCGCGCCAGATAGGGGTACATAAAGGGCTGGTACTAATGCTATTCATGACCTCGGGTGTGTCCGACTGTTCCATGACATTTACTACTGGTAGCGTATTTAACTGGGTTAAATTGCTGTTGGGTAACGACCGTCATCAAGACATCGTGGCCAAGAGATGGTCTAGCCGACAGCTGACTAATGGTCTAGCCGATAGCTCCCTTCATCTTTGTCCGAGTGCTGGTACTCATAGTTGGCTGAGCCGCAGTCCGACTGTTGGTGCTTAGTACGTATTTGGGCCACCTTGTCTCCAATGGGCTGATAATGAAGCCCCTTTGCCCATTGTCTTTTGGACCATATATTATACGATCATGGGCCTCCAATGGGCCATTCGTATACTTGGGCCTATCCCGTATTTATAAACTTGACAGTAGCCCCCGAGTTGGCCGAGGTCTCGCTGGAGTGTTGTTGTGTGCTTTCTTCCGGCAAGATGTTCGACTGATCAAGGGATCTGAGGTTCGAGTAAGAGACCTCGGCGGACTCAGTTTGTTCATGCCTGCGGGGGGACAAACATTGAGTAGCTGGGAAGAAGATTCGGTGATGCACATTTTTCAATCTCTTCTGGAGAGGTCATCTTGCAGCCCGAATGTGGGCGTATCATCGAATTCCGAGTGCATGTCTGAGGCACCTGGGCTCGATCATGGGCCTCCTCTGGAACCCTTTCTATGGAACTAAGTCTGCGTAGACGGATATTCGGTTCCCTCGAGAGGGTTTCTGACTCATGCCAACGGGGGATATCTGATACGTCTCCGTCGTATCTACTTTTTAAAATACTAATAATAAATTTTATTGGTCGACTATCACTAGTAGAAAAAGGGTCAAACGTGAAGCACATTAGTGCCGGTTTGTATTTGAGCCGGCACAAATGTATACATTAGTGCCGGTTCCAACGGCTAGCCGGGCCGCTCTCAATAGTACCGGTTCGTGGCTAACCTTTAGCACCGGTTCGTGCCACGAACCGGTACTAATGAGAGTGGTGGCAGGATGTTGTCAGTCTGGGCCCCCTCCAGCACCTTTAGTACCGGTTCTTGGCACGAACCGGTACTAAAGGTCGTCCTACATAAACCCTTCGTCCACCCGAGCTCGCTCTGTTCTTCCCTTTTCCCCTCTCCTCTCTGTTCTTCCCCTCTTCCTCTCGAGCTCATCACACATTTTGCCCAAAATTTTTCAAGATTTGAAGGCCCCCATCCATTCAAATGATCACAAAGGTTAGCAACTTTGTCCTTTCATCTCTCATTGCTATATTAGCTCTTGCAATGCTTTATATACTTATTAATTTGGGAGGATATATATATATATGTGCTAGTATTTGATTTATATGCAATTTGAGGTTAAAATAACACTTAGTTTGCATATGTAGGTGTGGTTTACTTAGTGCCTTCTAAATCTCCGTCGTAACCACGTCGATCGCCCGCACCGTCCCGTCGTCGGCACCACCTTGTGGTGAGCCTCTTGTTCATGAAATTTTATATAAAAATTTGATGTTTGTGTGATTTGGATATATAGTTACTCGTATAATAATTATCTTACCCATACGTTGTTTGTTATACATAGTGCCATGGTTTTGATATCCATCCCCGTCGGCCCTCGTCCTTGTTATGATTTGGATGTGGTATATTCTCTTTTAAAACTATTTGTTGCATTTCGTGTTTATGACAAATTATGCCCATCAAGTTGACATAGATATTTTATCTAGGAGGTATGTGAACCGGAAATTCCAACCGACCCTATTGTCGAGAGGTTAAATTTAGTTGAAAGAGAAAACGAGTACTTGAAAGAAAAATTGAAAAGAATTGAGGGGGAGAAGATGAAATTGGAGTTGCATGTTGCCGATGTCGTCGATGATCACAAGATCAAGAAGGAGAAAATGCGCTTGAAGATTAGAAAGATTAGAAAATATGCCATCGATAGTGAGGCTTGGTATCATTATGCTGTTGGATCAATTGTTACCTTAGTTGCGATCTTGATCGCATTTGTTGTTTCATTTAAATGCTTTAGCTAGAGAGTTATTTGTTTGTTGCATTTAAGTGTTGTATGAACTTTATGTATGAACTTGTATTAATTTGGTCTATTCGGTGTTGTGTAATGAAGATGAGCCGGCAATGGATGTACGATGACCGATGCTCTCCCCAGTTCGTTGAGGGCGTGCATACTTTTCTGCTTGCGGCTGAGGCAAACAAGCGGGCGGATGGTTTTATGCCTTGTCCATGTGCTGGCTGTAAGAATGGTCGCAATTACTCTATGTCAAGAACCATTCACGTCCACCTGTTTGAGTCCGGTTTCATGCCCCACTATAATATTTGGACCAAGCACGGAGAAAGAGGGGTTATGATGGAAGACAATGAAGAAGAAGAGGACGACGACAGCTATCCTGGCCATGGGTTCCCTGAATACGATGATACAACAATGGGGGAAGAAGCTGATCCGGTAATGCGGGAAGAAGCTGAGCCGGCAATGCGGGAAGAAGCTGAAGAAGAGGCATCAGATGAGCCCGTTGATGATCTAGGTCGGGCCATTGCCGATGCAAAGAGAAACTGCGCAAGTAATTTGGAGAAGAAGAAGTTGCAGCGCATGTTAGAGGATCACAAAAAATTGTTGTACCCGAATTGCGTAGGTGACAAGAAAAAGCTGGGCACCACACTGGAATTGCTGCAATGGAAGGCAGAGAATGGTGTATCTGACAAGGGATTTGGAAAGTTGTTGGTAATGATAAAGGATATGCTTCCAAAGGACAACGAATTGCCCGAGAGTACGTACGAAGCAAAGAAGGCTGTCTGCCCTCTAGGGTTAGAGGTGCAGAAGATACATGCATGCCCTAATGATTGCATCCTCTACCGCGGTGAGTACGAGGATTTGAACGCTTGCCCGGTATGTGGTGCATTGCGCTCTAAGATCAGCCGCAATGAGCATGGTGATGTCGAGGGCGAGCGCCCCAGGAAGAAGATTCCTGCCAAGGTGATGTGGTATTCTCCTATAATACCACGGTTGAAACGTTTGTTCCAAAACAAAGAGCATGCCAAGGCGATGCGATGGCACAGAGAAGACCGTAAGAAAGACGGAAAGTTGAGAGTACCCGCTGACGGGTCGCAGTGGAGAAAAATCGAAAGAAAGTACGGGAAGGAGTTTGCAGATAACGCAAGGAGCGTATGGTTTGGTCTAAGCGCATATGGCATTAATCCTTTGGGGAGCAGAGCAGCAACCATAGCACCTGGCCTGTGACTCTATGTTTGTATAACCTTTCTCCTTGGTTGTGCATGAAGCGGAAGTTCGTTATGATGCCAGTGCTCATCCAAGGCCCTAAACAACCCGGCAACGACATTGATATGTATCTAAGGCCATTAGTTGAAGAACTCTTACAACTGTGGAATGAAACAGGTGTACGTGCATGGGATGAGCACAAACAGGAAGAATTTGACCTAAAGGCATTGCTGTTCGTGACCATCAATGATTGGCCTACTCTCAGTAACCTTTCAGGACAGACAAACAAGGGATACCACGGATGCACGCACTATTTGGATGATACTGACATTATATATTTGAATAGTTGTAAGAAGAATGTGTACCTGGGACATCGTCGATTTCTTCCGAGCAGGCATCCCGTAAGAAAGAAAGGCAAGCATTTCAAAGGTGAGGCGGATCACCGGACGAAGCCTCGCCACCGTACTGGTGCTGATGTACATGATATGGTCAAGGATTTGAAGGTGATATTTGGAAAGGGTCCTGGCGGACAATCTGTTCCAAAGGACGCTGACGGACGCGCACCCATGTGGAAGAAGAAATCTATATTTTGGGACCTGCCATATTGGAAAGACCTAGAGGTCCGCTCCGCAATCGACGTGATGCACGTGACGAAGAATCTTTGCGTGACCCTGCTTGGCTTCTTGGGCGTGTATGGGAAGACAAAAGATACACCTGAGTCACGGGAGGACCAGCAACGCATGCACGGAGAAGACGACATACATCAGGGTCATGCAAGCTACGCTCTTACCAAAGAAGAGAAGGAAGTCTTCTTTGAATGCCTGCTCAGTATTAAGGTACCGTCTGGCTTCTCGTCGAATATAAAGGGAATAATAAACATGGCAGAGAAAAAGTTCCAGAACCTAAAGTCTCATGACTGCCACGTGATTATGATGCAACTGCTCCCGGTTGCATTGAGGGGGCTTCTACCGGAAAACGTTCGATTAGCCATTGTGAAGCTATGTGCATTTCTCAATGCAATCTCTCAGAAGTTAATCGATCCAGAAATCATACCAAGGTTACAGAATGATTTGGTGCAATGTCTTGTCAGTTTCGAGTTGGTGTTCCCACCATCCTTCTTCAACATCATGACACACGTCCTAGTTCACCTGTGCCAAGAGATTAACGTTTTGGGTCCTGTGTTTCTACACAATATGTTCCCCTTTGAGAGGTTCATGGGAGTCTTAAAGAAATATGTTCATAACCGTGCTAGGCCAGAAGGAAGCATCTCCAAGGGCCATCAAAATGAGGAGGTCATTGAGTTTTGTATTGACTTTATTCCTGACCTTAAGCCGATTGGTGTTCCTGAATCGCGGCATAAGGGCAGACTGGATGGAAAAGGCACGCTAGGAGGGGAACAAATAATATGTATGGACGGACATTCTCTCACTGAAGCACACTACACAGTTCTATAGAATTCCGCCTTGGTGGCTCCGTATATGGATGAACACAAGAATTGCTACGCTCCAAACACTCGGAGCGGTCTGATGACTGGATTACACGTGAACAAACCAGGAGTTTCGCCAGCTGGTTGCAGACACGTACCATGCATGACACCTCTATTGAAGATGACTTGTACTTGCTGTCCCAGTTACCATCTTCGAATATAATGACTTTCAAAGTGTACGAGATAAATGGTAATACATTTTACACGACCGCCCAAGATAAGAAGAGCACCAACCAAAACAGTGGTGTCCGCTTTGATGCAGAAACCAAGACGGGAAAGGAAACATATTATGGTTATATACAGGACATATGGGAACTTGACTATCGACGTGGTTTAAAGGTCCCTTTGTTTCGGTGCAAATGGGTCAATATGACACGAGGCGGGGTAACGGAAGACCCGCAGTACGGAATGACAACAGTGGATCTCAACAATCTTGCGTATGCAGACGAACCATCGTCCTAGCCAATGATGTGGCACAGGTTTTCTATGTGAAGGACATGTCTACCAAGTCAAGAAAAAGAAAAGATAAGGAAGCGAATGCATCGTACGATGAGCCAAAGCGGCACATAGTTCTTTCTGGGAAGAGAAACATCGTGGGAGTGGATGACAAGACAGACAAGTCAGAAGATTATGAAAAGTTTGATGAAATTGCTCCATTCACAGTGAATATTGACCCGAGCATCCCGTTAAGTGATGAATATTTTCCATGGTTACGGCGCAAAGGGACACACGCGAAGAAAAAGGTTCACACCCAAAGATCTGGGATGTGATCGGCTTCACTAGCTATCATCACTTTCTTCTGTGTTTCGCACCGAGAGGGGAATCTCTGTAATAGTTAGGGTAGTTATGTGTTTTGGCATTTGAAACGCGAAGAAATTTTATGTGCAAACAAATTCTTTCATGCCTTTACTGATTTTTAAAGTTAAGTTATTCACAAACTAGTGATT
>NW_021179665.1:0-1369 GCF_002162155.2 Triticum dicoccoides | reverse complement strand
GCTTAACACCTATCCGGATAGCTCTGAGTAGAGAGACCGGATACATATAATGGAGCAATAATTTAGAATAGCTCCAAGTAGAACAGTTATTTGGAACAGCTCCAAATAGAGCGTGGTAGCTACATCTAGGAGATGACATAGAGATTTGTAAAGCACACATGGATCTGAAAGGTTCAGACCCGTTGACTAAAACCTCTCTCACAAGCAACATGATCAAACATAAAACTCATTGAGTGTTAATCACATAGTGATGTGAACTAGACTACTGACTCTAGTAAACTCTTGGGTATTAGTCACATGGCGATGTGACCTGTGAGTGTTAATCACATGGCGATGTGAACTAGATTATTGACTCTAGTGCAAGTGGGAGACTGTTGGAAATATGCCCTAGAGGCAATAATAAAAGTGTTATTATTATATTTCTTTGTTCATGATAATAGTCTTTTATTCATGCTATAACTTTATTATCCGGAAATCGTAATACACGTGTGAATACATAGACCACAATATGTCCCTAGTGAGCCTCTAGTTGACTAGCTCGTTGTGATCAACAGATAGTCATGGTTTCCTGGCTATGGACATTGGATGTCGTTGATAACGGGATCACATCATTAGGAGAATGATGTGATGGACAAGACCCAATCCTAAGACTAGCACAAAAGATCGTGTAGTTCGTTTGCTAGAGCTTTGCCAATGTCAAGTATCTCTTCCTTTGACCATGAGATCATATAACTCCTGGATACCGTAGGAGTGCTTTGGGTGTATCAAACGTCACAACGTAACTGGGTGACTATAAAGGTGCACTACAGGTATCTCCGAAAGTATCTATTGTTTTATGCGGATCGAGACTGGGATTTGTCACTCCGTGTAAACGGAGAGGTATCTCTGGGCCCACTCGGTAGGACATCATCATATGCGCAATGTGACCAAGGATTTGATCACGGGATGATGTGTTACGGAACGAGTAAAGTGACTTGCCGATAACGAGATTGAACAAGGTATTGGATACCGACGATCGAATCTCGGGCAAGTAAAATACCGCTAGACAAAGGGAATTGAATACGGGATTGATTAAGTCCTTGACATCGTGTTTCATCCGATGAGATCATCGTGGAGCATGTGGGAGCCAACATGGGTATCCAGATCCCGCTGTTGGTTATTGACCGGAGAACGTCTCGGTCATGTCTACATGTCTCCCGAACCCGTAGGGTCTACACACTTAAGGTTCGATGACGCTAGGGTTATATAGGAAGCTTGTATGTGGTTACCGAATGTTGTTCGGAGTCCCGGATGAGATCCCGGACGTCACGAGGAGTTCCGGAATGGTCCGGAGGTAAAGATTTATATATAGGAAGTCCTGTTTCGGCCA
>NW_021179664.1:0-968 GCF_002162155.2 Triticum dicoccoides | reverse complement strand
TAACCTCAGGAGATTGGTTTAGCGATTGCTAAGGCGCAACGTCGTGCACGTTTGTAGTCGGATCGTCAAAGTCGTCTCCACCAAATCGATAGTTATCATCTCATCGAAAGATCGGGACCCTCGCCTCTATCAACGTCGCGCCTTAGCAATCGCTAAACCAACTCCGAGAGGTTATTGACCACGCCGGAGCACGATCAACCTGACCACGAGGGTCTATTTCCTGCGAGCAAACGAAGAACAAGCAAGAAACTGAGATTGCAAATCTGGATATTGCGAATATAAGATGAAAGCTTTATTGATCAAGGTGGGGTTCTGTGACGCCTTTGTCTGGTCGTTGAACACAAACGAAGTACGCGAAGTTGCAGCTATGGCGAACTTTTAATCTAAACAAAACCCAAAGTCTAAACGATACCCTAAGGGCTGTATATATGGAGGAAGAGGAGGGAATTTCGTGGCCCTTGGTGGAGGGGTCCGAAATCAACCCTATCTCTTGTTTCCCCACACATACGGACTCTAAAAATAGCCTATACTTATGTATTTCGAAATTACATGGGCCTGGCCCAATAATAAGGTGACGCAGCACCTATAATAACCTCAGGACGAAATTTATGAAGTGGCATCTTGTATATTTCGTCCAAGGCTTCATGCGCCCATTATGGTGGCTTCAAAGTCCTGAAATCATCACTTGTAACTCCATTCTTGTTCCCCTTGCGCATGCCATCATCTCCATGCTTGTTCTTGCTCCAATGTTCATCCTTCTCCAAGCTAGGCCCTTTATTTGTAAGCAAAACAAATGTATCCAATTTAGGCAGCATCATATTCTCATGAACATTAGAATCATTACCAAGAAACGAAAGTACCTGGTAATTTAGTTGGCGTGCGCGAGCTCTAGTAATTGGTCCAGTATGTATAGCAGCAGGGCCTGTGGGTGTAACAATTGTATTGATGTCCTCATCATCCTCCCCTTC
>NW_021179663.1:0-1002 GCF_002162155.2 Triticum dicoccoides | reverse complement strand
GTTAGGGTTTGGGTTGTGGGGGTATGGGGAATGGGGGCGGCCGGCTGGGCCTTTGCCCAGGTGGGCCGGTTGGGGGGGGGGGCCTGGCCGGCTGGGCCGTCTGGCCCAGTGGGGGGGTGGCCTTCTCTCCTTTATTTTTTTTTGTCTTTTGTTTTTCTGTTTTATCTCTTTTCTTTTATTTATTTTCTTCTACGGATTTATTTTATTTTAGTTTTATAAAACATAAAAGTTGCACCTAAATTATTATTACTAGTTATACCTCGGCCACAAAAAGGTCTAACCCCCAAATAAAATAGTTTAGTATTTTATAAAATACAAAAGGCATTTATTTAGTTGTTTTAGCTACTGCTTAAATCATTTTAGAGCATTCAAACATTTTATAAAAGGGTGGTTTCTTCACCATAATTACCTATGCTTTATTTGTCACAGTTTGTACCTTTTAGTTCTGACATTTGAAAATTTTACTGGTTTGACTTTATTTTAAATTTGAATTTCGAATCGGTTTTGAACTACGCGTGATTAACAACAGTAATCGAGGTGACGTGGCATCATTTGGTGAGGGTTACTATAGCTTAATTATCCGGGCGTCACAATTCTCCTCCACTACAAGAAATCTCGTCCCGAGATTTAAGAGGAGAGTAAGGGGGAGATCTGGTTACGAAACTCTAACGAATCTTCTCGGTCTTGGTTGCTCTTCTCGAAGAGATCGATCCATTACATTGATGTCTTCATTACTCTTCTTCCAGCCATCAGGATGAAGTCAGCATCCTTTCTTCAGGATCTCCATCGTACTTACGAATAGGTAAGGGGCAGCTCTACAATGATAGGATGTTATAAGGGAAATTCATCTGGGGGTAACCCAAGAATGAACATATGAGTATCTCTCGAGTTGAACAAATGACACACATCGAGAGCAAAGTAAGACGGTGTAATAAGAAGTTTCAAGCGGATAGGCAATCATTCATTGCCTGAAGCAGAGTGCGAAAGGGGTTCAGAGCAACG
>NW_021179662.1:0-1539 GCF_002162155.2 Triticum dicoccoides | reverse complement strand
TGGACCCCGTTCCCTCCTCTGCTCTCTCCCTGCACGCGCCCGAGCGGAGCTCGTCGTCGCCGTCGCCGTTCGCCGTAGCCACCGTGCTCCTCACTGCCACCCGAAGTACCCAGGGGATCCGCCCCGACCACCTCTTCCTCCTCGCCGAGAAGCGCACCGCGGGAGCCCCTGCATCGCCGCCATCGCCGTCGTCTTCTACCTCGGACCCGCCGGCCATCTTCGTCAAATTCGTCGGCTCCGGTGCCTCCCCGAGCTCCCCGAGGCCACCGTCGCAACCCCTGTGAGCTCCACTCCGTTTCCCCTCCTTCATTTTGTTCGTTCCCGTGCCGTAGCACCCCGGCCACATTCCCGAGCGCCGCCGTCCGCCATGGACGCCGGGCATGGCACTGACGTGCTGTTGCGGCCAGTCCGACGAGCCTAGCATGCTCCTAGCTGCCCCAGGAGTCCGCATATCCCCTCAGCCAGCCCCCTAGCGCCCCGTAACCTCGCTCCGCCCAAACCCGAGCTCCGGCAGCCGCCGCGGCCCCCACTCCGGCGAGCTCCGGCCACCCCGCGCCTCCCGCATGCCTCCTTTGGATGCGCGCAAGCAAGGGCAACCCTCGGGTGCCCTTGGCTTGGCCCAAAACCGCTCGCAGCGCCACTCCAGCGAGCTCCCGCCGCAGTTTTGGTCGTCGCCGGTCGAACTCCGGCGACTGCCGACGTGGCACGCCTAATTAGCACTAATGACCCTGTTAAACTAACCCCGTGACACTGACAGTGGGCCCCGTAGCGGGTCAAAGCCCGGGTCAACGCGGGATTAGCCCCTGTGTCACTGACGTGTGGACCCCACACGTCAGGTTTGACCTGGACCGCCCGTTGACCTGCTGAGGTCAGCATGAGGTCATGCTGACGCCATAATTCATTTTCTGGAATTATTTTAATTCTAAATATTCAGGAAATTCCAGAAAATTGTAAAAACTTCTAAAAATCATAGAAATTCAACCGTAACTCCAAATTAAATAATTTATATATGAAAAATTATCAGAAAAATTCAAGGAATCCATCTGTACCATTTTCATGCATGTTAGAACAACTTATAGCTGCTGTTTAGCACAAATCAATTAAATGGCATTTGAATAATCACATATGGAGTTTGAATTTGAATCTTGTATTCAAACCAACTTCATTTAATCTGTGGCTAGTTGCATTAGCCCAAAACACATTCATTTTGCCATGTCATGATCATGCATCATATTGTGCATTGCATTGATTGTGTTCCTTTCTGTGTTGCCGGTATTTGTCCCCTCTCGATAGACGTGATACCGATGACGTGATCGTTGACACTGATGAAGACTCAATGTTATCTTCAGAAGTGCCAGGCAAGCAAAACCCCCTTGTTCATTCCGATAAAATCCCACTCTCTCGCTCCTGCTCTCTTTTACTGCATTAGGACAACAACGACATATTTGATACTTGCTGCGGTAGCTGAACCCTTTATCCTTTGCATGACCTGTCATTGCCACAGTAAATAGATGAAACCCACTAGCATGAGTAGGAGTT
>NW_021179661.1:0-697 GCF_002162155.2 Triticum dicoccoides | reverse complement strand
TGTGACGCCCGGGTAATTAAGCTACAATAAACCCCTGCTAATGAAGCCACGTCACCTCGGTTACTGTTGCTAATCTTGTGTTAGTTCAGAACCCATCCAAATTCAAAATTTAATTGAAGGCAAACAATAAAAGTTTTTAATTATCAAATCTAAAATGTTCAAATCGTAGCAAATAAAACATAGATGGTTATGGTGGTGAAACCACATTTTTATAAAATGTTTAAATGCTCAAAGGAAAATAAAACAGCAGCAAAAGAATTTAATTAAATGCCTTTTGTATTTTGTAAAATATTAAACTATTTTATTTAGCTGTCCAAATTAATGTGGCAGTGGTATCTTTAGCACACCATATTTAGGTGTTGTTCTCACATTCTTCAAAATTGAAATAAATTAATAATTTATTAAAACCGAAAGGAATAAATAAAAGAAAAGAAATAAAATATAAAAACAAACTATCAAAAAAAAAGAAAAGAAAAAGAAACCCCCCTAACCCCCGGGCCAACCGACCCAGCTAGCCAACCGGCCGGCCCAGTCGGCCAGCCCACCCCGGCCGGCCCAGTCGGCCAGCCCACCCCGGCCGGCCCACCTCTCCCTGCATAAACCCCCCACCACCCTCGAACCCTAGCCCGATCCACCACCACACCCCCCCACTTCCCCCCACGATCCCTCGCTCCTCTCCCCCACCCCACGACCCGAT
>NW_021179660.1:0-1612 GCF_002162155.2 Triticum dicoccoides | reverse complement strand
CCCACCACACACTCTCCCACTCCCAACCTGAGCTTTCCCCCCTCTCCCACTCTCTCCCTCTCTCTAATCCTCTCCCAAATATTGCAAATCTGAAGAATTTGTTCGTGGATTTCGAAGTCAAACCCTCCCTCAAGGTAATCTTCTCCTATCCCCTTGTTTTGATCCAAGTAATGTTATCAAATTGCTCATTTATTGCTAGTTTGGGGAAACCCTAGTTTTGTTTGGTTCTAGAGATTTGCATGGAGATGTGAGATGTTTGTTTGCCAATTTCCTATGATTAGGCTTTGTTAGTATGTTAGGGTTATTCTTATGGGTGTTCTTATGTTGGTGCTAGGGTTAGGTTTTGGGCTAGGGTTATGGTTTTGGTTAGGGTTATGGTTAGGGTTAGGGTTGTTGTTTCATACATATATTAGGGTATGTATCCTTGGATTATTACTAATGGAAGCAATGTTACCTTGTGTTCTTTGAATGCTTATAGGGATGGAAAGAACATGTGTGTTTGTTCATCATGGGGACAAAGACGCCTTCTTGAAAGGCAATATTGAACCGGACCCGGATGAGATTGACATGGTGTTTGATAGTAGTCCTAGCTATGCGGAGCTCTTGCAACAAGTTAGGAAAGATTTGAATTGGATGGACCCTAGTGATATCGTTGAGTTGGAAGGAAGGCATAATGTTGGTTTTGGAATGCACATCCGTTGGAAGACAATGCGTGTCAACTCGGAGCAACGTTGGGTTGCATACAAGGATACAATGGCCAAATCACTAGACAAGGCTCTTGAGTTATTTGCAACGAAGAAGGTTGATTCAAGGTTGCATTTGGACTTGAACCGGAGCCCCTCCCCTTTGGTTGCTAGTAGCCCCCCACCCTTGAAGCGAGATGAAATTGTTGAACCTCTTTTGACCCAAGAAGTGAGGCCAACATTGAGCCCGTTTACAAGCAACCAAGATGAAGCTTTGCAAGAGGAGAATGATGAGTATGCGTACGATGACAATGAAGTTGATCTCCATGACAACAATGTGGGTGATCTCGACAAATATCATTTGCAAGAGACAATGGACCATTCCATCCCTTTTTCCCATGCATATGCATCGGACTCGGATGACGATGGTCCCAACGAACAAGTTGATGCGGAGGGGTTCACGGTGAAGTAGGCCTTCGCTTTCGAGAAGGTATTCGGTCGTGATCATCGAACTACATTGTTCAAGGATGTTAGTCTCGCGGATGAAGCCGTGGTAGATGGTGGCCAATGTATATCTGTTGGGGTTAGGCCAAGCTCTCACCATGATTTGGGAGATGACAAGAACCGGATTGCAAAAGGGTCTAAGTTCGAAACCTTCTTGGAATTGAAGATGTGGCTCGACAACTACTCCGTAACGCATTATCGTCCACACAAGGTGGTGCACTCGGACGTCAATGTGCGCTACACCGTTGCATGTGCATGTGAAGATGAAATATGTCCGTGGATTGTGCGTGCAAGACCATGGAAAGGAGGTCCCACTTGGCACGTAGTGAGTTGTGTGCCAACTCACATGTGCCAAGGCAAAAGGGTGGATGGCAAGATTGTGTCCCAAGACCACAAACAACTCACGTCGGAGTTCATCGCTTACA
>NW_021179659.1:0-28974 GCF_002162155.2 Triticum dicoccoides | reverse complement strand
ACAACATACATATCATCAAAATATCGAACGAAAACCAAATTCACATGACTACTAATAGCAAGACTTCTCCCATGTCCTCAGGAACAAACGTAACTACTCACAAAGCATATTCATGTTCATAATCAGAGGGGTATTAATATGCATATAGGATATGAACATATGATCTTCCACCAATTAAACCAACTAGCATCAACTACAAGGAGTAATTAACACTACTAGCAACCCACATGTACCAATCCCGGACTTGAAGACAAGAATTGGATACAAGAGATGAACTAGGGTTTTGAGAGGAGATGGTGCTGGTGAAGATGTTGTTGGAGATTGCCCTCTCCCAATGAGAGGAGCGTTGGTGATGACGATGACGATGATTTCTCCCTCCCGGAGGGAAGTTTCCCCGGCAGAACAGCTCCGCTAGAGCCCTAGATTGGTTCCGCCAAGGTTCCGCCTCGTGGCGGCGGAGTTCCGTCCGAGAAGATGGCTTATCATTTTTTTCCTCATCGAAAGACTTCATATAGTAGAAGATGGTCATCAGAGGGCCACCAGGGGGCCCATGAGGTAGGGGGCGCGCCCAGGGGTTAGGGCGCGCCCCCCACCCTCGTGGGCAGGGTGTGGCCCCCCTGGTGAACTTCTTGCGCTCGGTATTTTTTATATATTCTGAAAACGTCTTCCATGAAGTTTCGGGACTTTTGGAGCTGTGCAGAATAGGTCTATAATATTTGCTCCTTTTCCAGCCTAGAATCCCAGCTGCCGGCATTCTCCCTCTTTATGTAAACCTTGTAAAATAAGAGAGAATAAGCATAAGTATTGTGACATAATGTGTAATAACAGTCCATAATGCAATAAATATCGATATAAAAGCATGATGCAAAAATGGACGTATCAGGATGTGGGAGAGGAACTTTAGTGCTTGTTGTAACGTGCTTGTGGCATTTCACGCCTTCTGCCCATAGTAACACATGGTCATTTCTTTGCCACTGTAGACCCATGGTGAAGGTGAGGTGGACATCATCCGGATTTAAAGTAGAGGGCTCCAACAAGAAATGACCTGCTACGGTAGGAAACTAAGCAGGCAGGGGAGTCCGGCAAGAAAACAAAGGGTGCATTGTGGGGTGGGGTTTTTGTGTACAGCGGGCCCGTGTGGTCTGGATTTGGGGAAGCCCAGGATGTCCAAATATTGAATTTTAAAGAGCCTACTGGATACTCACAGGCCTTAATCATTTGTTTAATTCATTTATATGCATTATAGCACGTAGCAAGGCACGGGCGTTCTATTAGTAATATATAAAGTCAGGTCCAGTAATTGTAATAGACAGGTTATATTTTCTACAGGTTAGACAACATGTATATCAAATATTAAGCGGCCCTCTTTGGGTGCCGTCTATAGCTATTTTGTGTGAATTTTCTACTTGAAAGTTGCACTTGGCTTGAGGTCTATCGTCACCGGCGGGTTGTGTGTTGGTTACGTCTATTTCGGCGGGAGATTTCTCGTGTGTCGAGGGGTTGTCCGTTGGTCGTTGTTACCTTTATCTTAGGTTACGCGTATTGCTCGTGTAATTGGGAGTATTTTTTATTGGTGAATATTGGCGAAGTTCGTTGCATCGTAAAAGATCAAGCCAAATCAGCGGTGCATCCGAGCTCGTGTACTCATCAGTTGGTATCAGATTTCTGGGTTTATTATGATGTAAATTTTTTCCCCATCAATTTAGTGGTACAGATTCTAAAATTGCAATGAGGACGGAGTACTGCTTGGACGGTGAGATGTCACAATGTGAAAAGGACCCATTGCGTCCACTTTCATGGTTACAAATCTACACAAGAGTGGAGGTTGGAGCAACTACTTGTGCTACAATGTTGGATCGTTCTTCAAAAATAAATTCGGTGAGTAAATCTTTGATGGATGCATTACAATTATCAACGATCGAACATCCAGAACCATATAGACTTTTGTGGCAAGGGAATTTTGTGACTATAAAAAATCAAGTAGAGGTGTGTTTCAGATTTTGTGGCCACACGGATTTTGTACTGTGTGATGTTCTTCCTCAGCATATGTCTGTGTGTACCTTTATACTTGGTCAATCTAGGACAGAAAAGAGAGAGCTGCAGACTGATAAATCTGGCACATTTTCTTGGAGGAAATTTAAGTTTGTTTGTCAAGGATAGTGGTCTTATTTTGAAGCATATTCTTCCGAATAATATTTGGAGGACCGTAAGAGGCGAGATCATGCACATGCTGCAATTGATGCAAAGAAACACCAAGAGAAGATGAAAGAGTTGGGAGGAAGAAAAGTTAAGGGAGGCCGAGACTGCTAATTTTTTCACCTCAAAAACCATGATTGATGCAACTGCTCGGGTGGAGGTCTCAAAACTGAGAACGGTTTTGTTTCAAGGAGGAGAGAATGATATGACCAGCTTTATTAATGTTCATACTGACAATGATAATGTACAAGCTGCTGGTCAGTATCAAGTCATCGTTGCTCCATTAGTTACTGTTAACAATACATATGCTGGAACAGATCTGCGGCTGAGTTAGGAAGGCAAGTATGGGCTAGTTAATATAACATGTACGCATGCTGATACAATTCATGGTTTGACAAGAAGTCTTCATGGCTTTGGCTTGGATCGGAAGAAAAGGAATCAAGATGGAAGTATCTATATCTATACTACTATTAAACAATCAAACTGATTCTTTCTTAAAGCCACACGACAGATGTACACAGCTTGATTAGCATCGTTAAATTAGCCCCGCTAATGGTTAGGATTAATTTAACTCTGTGTCAGTGTGCAATTAACAATTTATCACGACTCAAAGCACTCCACCCGCGAAGAAATATTCCACGACGCGTCCGCATACGACGCTTCCTCAACGCAAAAATGGTACTAAACCAGAGGGGAAAAGCACTCTCCAACTCGCGACCCGTGCAGCAGCGCGCCAAGCGGCCCCTATACGACGCTTCCTCAACGCAAAAATGGTACTAAACCAGAGGGGAAAAGCACTCTCCAACTCACGACCCGTGCAGCAGCACTAGTAGAAAAAGGGTCAAACGTGAAGCACATTAGTGCCGGTTTGAATTTGAGCCGGTACTAATGGTACCATTAGTGCCGTTTCGAACGGCTATGCATTAATGCCGGTTCGTGTTGAACCTTTAGTACCGGTTCGTGTCACGAACCGGTACTAAAGGGGTGATGGCAGGCTAGCGTCAGGCCGGGGCCCCACGATCACCTTTAGTACCGGTTCGTGTCACAAACCGATACTAAAGGGCTAACCTTTAGTACCGGTTTGTGCCACGAACCGGTACTAAAGGGGTCTGATTTATAGTACAGGTTTGTGACACAAACCGACACTATAGGGCAATTTTCAAACTCTACCCCCCCTCCCCGTGTGTCGCCATTTCAGTTCTGAAAAATCAAAAGAAAATGATAAAAACTTCAAAAAATAAAATCCTTCGAGAGGTAGTTATATTACTACATCTACTAGTTAGAAAAATTTGAAAACTTAAATTTGGACATGTTTTGCAAAAAGTGTAGGGAAAATGTAAAACGGCTATAACTTTTGCATACGATGTCGGGGAAAACGTATAATATATCAAAAAAATCAGCACGAAAATCCGCATCCGATGAAGACCGCCTACGACCTGTTTGCAATTTTTTAGAATCCTCAAATTCCAAAAGGAAAAAAAGATATGGTCAAATTTAAGTTTTTTTAATTTTTTTTGTTAAATATAGTCAAACTACTTATTCAAGAAGTATTAATGTTACTACATAATTATTCAAGAATATTAGTGTTACTAAATAATTATTTTAATTTTTTGAATTTTGATCAAATCTGGTCAAACTATGGTCAAACTGTGGTCAAACTATGGTCAAACTATGGTCAAACTGTGGTCAAACTATGGTCAAACTTATTCAAGAAATATTAGTATTACTAAATAATTACTGTTTTTTAGAATAATAGTTTCAAACTCAAACAGTGAAATGTGTGACTTCATGCTCAAGCTAAACTCCTGAGGGTTAATAGGATTGACATCTTACTATTGTCAGGAAAACAATAAGTGCAGACTTGGAAACGAAGGAGAATAGAACCCGAAAGTTAAGCGTGCTCGGGCTGGAGTAGTGAGAGGGATAGGTGACCGGTCGGGAAGTTAGATGATTTGGAATGAGTGATCCACACTTGAGCAGTTAAGAGAGGTGATTAGAGACTAAATCACCAAATAATTCAGAAAAATTAAAAATCGAAAAATTAAAAATTAAAAAAAATTTCAAAATTTTCAAAAAAAAATTCAAAAAAAACCTTTAATACCGGTTGGTAACACCAACCGGTACTAAAGGTCCCCCATACCAGGGCGCGAGCTCACGCCACGTGGTGGCACTTTAGCGCCGGTTCATGCCGAACCGGTACTAAAGGGGGGGGCTTTAGTGCCCACCAATTAGTGCCGGTTATGAAACCGGCACTAAAGGCCCTTACGAACCGGTTTTAAAGCTCCATTTTCTACTAGTGCAGCGCGCCAAGCGGCCCCTATTAGCCCGACTGTTGGAACCGCCCAGTCCGCCTAGGCGCTCCGGTGCCGTGGCCTACCTCTGCACGCCCGCCCGGCCGCTGCCCGCGCACCACCGGCCAGCAGCGCATACCCTGATCCCCAATTCCCCCATGGGTGCTTACTTTCTCTGAATCTCTGGTTTAGATAAATTTACATCGAATTCGACAAGATTTTCGGTACAAATCTGAATTTGTCTAGACCCGGAAGCTCCTCCTGTCCTTCATGCTACTTCAATTCAGTGGAGTCTTGAGACTGCAGGCATGCGGCAGCCCCGGTTTCAATTTGTCCAGAGACAGGAGTCAGGCAGCCATGTAATTCTTTATTTGTACAACACTACACCAGCGCGTAGTATGTTCAATTATTACCCATACCATATAGAAATACATATGGGCAGTAGGCACTACATTGATTTTTATTTTAGAATTATTGAAGAATTTTTATTATACAACAACACAACTAGAACTTCTAAAGGTTTTCAGTATGTTTGTAAGACCACATTGATCTATTTCTATATGGTATTGGCAACCATGACACAATGTGCGTACGCAGCCTGGTGGTGACAAACTGGTTGTTTGGACATCTTCATGTATTCCATGATTCTATCTTGCAGGTGCACGTCAACAAAGGTGCCTACAGCCGGTGGACGCTTGGGTCCTTTGCCAAAAGTGAATCCCATATCCAGGTAAAAAAATAGGTGTTTTGTGAATTTTCATGTGTTTATAGCACCTCAATTTTTCGTAATTGCTCATTGGTGTATAGTGATGCACTATGAAGTAAGTTATCCGCCCCCCACAAAGACACGTCAAGCCTGCAAAGGTAGTTTCACCGCCAAAACCACATTTTTTTCTACCATATGCACTCAAATATTTTGTATTTCCCTTGGGATTTTGGTGGATTTGAACATAACGTTTGTTTGTACTGAATCGTGTTGCATAAGAGGTAGGAGAAAATTAGCGAGTGGCTTCAGACCATTGGTTAGTGGTTCATGATTCGTTCGGCTGCAAGATGTTCTGAAAAGACCATTGGTCATTACTCATTAGGTGTTGTCTCCATCGTTATTTTACTGTATGATAACATAATTATGGATTTTTCTTACAAATATTTGGTCATTAGCTGTGACAGTTCTTAATTTACTGTTTGGAAGTAACCAGGGATACTAAAATTATCATCAAGCGTTGTTTTCATTCTTTATTGTTCATATGAAACCCACCCGCCTTTTCTGATTTCCGAAAGTCTATGATGATTTTGGGCATACCAAGCTAAAAGAAGATATCTTCCATGTAAGTTTGATATACTCGCGATACATCCTTGCTGCTTTTAGGATGACAGTGTGGACTTGGGATTTTTGGATGGAACAAAGAGTTCGAAACCAACACCATTTATTATTATGGATGTATGAGCCATCTCACTGTAGGTGGACCTTTTCTCAGAAGCACAACTTACTTTATTTTATGCTTTATGAGTGTAATCTCCAATTTCGTTTGCAGGTATACCATTACTCTTCTCACGCTCTTGCAGATGCACCACATGTAGCTTTTCAGCCTTGCAAATTAGAGATTTTGATTGATACATGCATATTGTTGGGCAGCCGCTCCTGATCTGTTGTTGGGTGGCTGGCATCCTTCATGTTCTTGCCCAAAATCAGATTGGGGTGGTTCGGTTGTGGTGATCAAGATCAGGTCAGACGATGGTGGTAGTTGTAGACCTGTAGTGGCCCACCATGGCTCCATGACGTTGAAGGTCAGATGCGGCGGAGTTCATCCCTCCAGATCTAATGGTTGACTTCAGTGTGAGATGCAGATTAAGGAGGACCACTTGATACAGAGGGATGGTTGTGTAGCGGTGGCGGTTGCAAATCTCATGTAGCTGTCAGGATCACGGAGAAGTCGGTCTCGACCTTCGGGGTGAAGAGCCCAGGTCTGACCCAAGGTGGTCATACCTAGCAATGGCGATATTTTTTTCTTATGTTTTACCTTGTTGAAGGCATTGCTGGATATGCTCGGACTGGTTCTTTAGGGTGAAAATATAGATTCTTGCCTTGTTGGTTGGATCCGGTGACAACGGTGCTTGAGCGTCGCTCCCTTCTCGAAGGCGTTGCTGTTAAGAGCATCATCGTCCATATGATGTCATGAGATGGTTGGTGCGGATATGATCATTGTTGTAGTTTGCCGATTCCTGATCTAATTGTTAGGGTTTTATTTTTTATTTTTGTCTACACATAGCTTCGGTCTTATATGACCGCTATTTGTCGGTGAGCATAAGCTAGCCTTGACTTTTTTGTTCGAATCAAATTTGTTGGTTCTGAGTTTTCCACCAATATACGAGCCATCGTTGCCTTCATGGTTATAGGTGGGGGTAGCTTGGGCTTCAAGCCTGGGATCAAGCATGCAAACCCGTCGGACGATATTCGAGAGGAATGAAGCAAGAACTTCATGTGCTTGTTCTCTTGGGCCTTTTTTTTGCCCAATAGCATGAGTAACCACTCGCTCAGTCACTACATAATACAGCCTCCGTTCCTAAATATTTGTCTTTTTAGAGATTTCAAATGGACTACCATACACGGATGTATATAGACATATTTTAGAGTGTAGATTCACTCATTTTGTTCCTATGTAATCACTTGTTGAAATCTTTAGAAAAACAAATATTTAAAGACGAAGGGAGTATGTGTGTTATTTTAATACGTGCATTGCACGTGCATGATTACTAGTGCATGTACAAGGAGTCCAATACATGCATGTGCATGCAAATGATACATACACTAGCACGTTCGATCAAGGTGTGTATCAATTTGGTTGTTTCTTTTGGTTGCCACGTCCAAAAGTAGTCCAAGTTGTACACGCACTTGAGTACTACTTTCTTGAGATTAACCGAAGAATCCTAAGCTGCTACTAGAGGCGCTCCAAGTATTCAGTCAACTTGTTAGGCAAGTTTCTAGAGGTCGAATAATATATAAAGTCAGGTCCGGTCATTTGGTCATTGTAATAGACAGGTTAAACAATATGTGTATCGAATATTAAGCGGCCCTCTTTAGGTGCCGTCTTTAGTTATTTTGTGTGAATTTTCTGCTTGAAAGTTGAACTTGGCTCGAGGTCCGCTGTTACCGGCTGGTTACATCTATTTTGGCGGGAGGTTTCTCGTGTGATGAGGGGTTGTCTGTTGGTCGTCGTTGCCTCTACTTTAGGTTACGCACATTGCTCATGTAGTTGGAAGTATTTTTTATCGATGGATATTGGAGGAGTTCGTTGCATCGCCAAAAATCAGATACAGAGTTCTACCAGCAGTTTTGTAGGAACAAATTCACATCTTGCTACCGAATGCTTCACCTGATACATTGATCTAAGGGAAACGTTGCATACCGGCGGACCGGCCGAAGCTTCATCCGATCATGCGCGCACCGCTTGATCGTGTAGCCATCCCGCTCAGCATCTCCCGGATCCATGTTTGCATTGTTGGTTTTCCCTTTCTCAGCCCATCACGTGCCCTTGGCCCATCACGGCCGCTCGTTCAGTCTTCAGCCCTTTCTCTTATCTTCTTTCACACAAAGAGCCAATCTGATTCTTGAAAAAAAAATGAGGAGCACACACAGGTGGTCTTCGATACTTTATCTTCACCAACTGCTCGCTGAAGCTCCGAGGTGGGTTGGGGAAAGAGTTGCTACCACAGACTGCATCCGTTTGTCCGCTATGTTGTAACCGTGGTGACCATGCATCCGTTTGTCCGCTATGTTGTAACCGTGGTGACCATGGCCATGCCCACACCATCACGGTTCTGCAAGCTCAAGGGCAGGCGGGGGTGTTGCATGTTGCGACCGTGGTGATTGCATGCTGGAACCAACGTCGCGGCGTGCTGGAACCGGCGACAATTTTTGCACCGTCGACTCATGGTGGAGCTACGATGCGACGACGGGGACAAGAATTTCTGTTGCAACCGTCGTTGAATTTTTCTACAACCGACGTGAAAATTTGTTACATAAATTCATGGCAGAGATGCAACCCGAGACAACGGCAACGGCAATTTTTGTTGCAACCACCGTTGTCTTTTGCTACAACCAGCGAGTTTTTTTTACATCCATTTTAATGGTGATGACTGGTGGCAATCGTTCATGCAACCCTGTGCAGCAAGCGTCGGCGATGGAAAAAAGCTTCAACCGACACCAAAAAGAAAACTTCAACCGACAAAAAAAAGCTTCAACGGGTGTGAGTGGTGACGCTGAGAGCTGCGACCGGCGACACGGGTGGTGCTGCGATGGACGTGCTACGGCGGCGGCATGGTGGTGCTGCAATTTTGTTGCGGCGAGTTTCTTTTGCTAGAACCAGTATAAGTGGTACTGCTACAACAATGATTTGATGCAACCATGTTCACTTTTTGCTACCACGGTGACGGCAATTTGCTACATCCATCCACGGCCCATGACGGAGCTATGACCCATGACGACGGAGATGACTTTTTTGCTGCAATCGTCGTCAATTGTTGCTACAACCGGCGAGGATTTTTGCTACATCCATTCATGATAGAGATACGACCCGGCCGGGACGGCGAACGATGCCTCATTTTGCTATAAACCATCACCGGTGTCGACCCAGTGCTACAACCGCGTTGCTTTTTTGCTTCAATCGGCATCACAATTTTCTACAGCCGGTGTCTCCATTTGCTACAACCGGTGTGGCATTTTTTGCTACATTGCACAAGCCGATGTCGGGAATTTTGCTACAATCGTGTCAGGCCATGCTACAACCAGCGTTTCAAATTGCTACAGCCGGTGGCAGTGCAAGCGGCAACCGGCATTGCGACTCAACGGCGAAGATGATTTTTTGCTGGAACCGTTGCTTGATCTTGCTGGAACGGGCGCTCATTTTTTGCTGGAACCTGTGATCGGGATGTTACGACTGTGAGATGTGACCAATAAGCAAGAGCTGTGGCATCAGCCGTGATCGACGACGAGCACGCCGGCAAGCTGCTACCGGCCATGGAGTTTTGCTGGAACCGGCTGCTTGGCATGCTGGAAACGGCTAAGCGGCGAGCTGCAACCATGATGATGTTCTCGACTGCGGCGGTGCCTACGCGAACAATAGGGATGCTGGCACCACGTGTTTGTGGAGCTGCGATCGAGTTCGTGTTTGCCGGAATCAAGTCTTGTGGACGCTACAATGGTGACCATGGCGTTTTGCAACAACGGGCGCAGCGAGCTGGATTCCTACAAAGCAGGATGTTGCGACCATGCCTGCGGCGTGCTAGAACCTTATCCCTGTGATGCTACAAGGGCCTCCGCAGCGAGCTACAATGATGGTGACGGTGAGACTAGTTTTTCTCTGGACGTGGGGGGAGATGCTACAACGGTGTCGATGGCGAGCTAGAACCGCGTCTGCGAGATGCTACAATGGTGACCGTGAAAGAGTTCAAAGCTTCGACCACGGGGGAGTCGCTGGGCTGCCGTCGGTGAGTTGGTCGGCGCTGCAATAGAAGCATGCGGAGGATATAGGAGGAAGGAGGTGGTGCAGGGGCGCAGGAGATGGACACGGGGGAGACGGGGGGAGCAGAAGTGGAGACTGTTGGGGAACGTAGTAATTTCAAAAATTTCCTACACACACGCAAGATCATGGTGATGCATAGCAACGAGAGGGGAGAGTGTTGTCCACGTACCCTCGTAGACTGAAAGCGGAAGCGTTAGCACAACGCGGTTGATGTAGTCGTACGTCTTCATGATCCGGCCGATGAGCTACCGAACGCACGGCACCTCTGAGTTCAGCACACGTTCAGCCCGATGACATCCCTCTAACTCCGATCCAGCCGAGTGTTGAGGGAGAGTTTCGTCAGCACGACGGCGTGTTGATGATGTTGATGTTCTACCAACGCAGGGCTTCGCCTAAGCACCGCTACAGTATTATTGAGGTGGACTATGCACTAGTGCAGAACCGGGCAATAGCACTGGTTCGTAAGGCCCTTTAGTGCCGGTTCCATAACCGGCACTAAAATGTGGGCACTAAAGGCCCCCCTTTAGTACCGGTTCAGCACGAACCGGTGCTAAAGGGAAACCACGTGGCACGAGTCAGCTCCGGGGGCCGGGAGCCCTTTAGTACCGGTTGGTAACACCAACCGGTACTAAATGTTTGTGGTTTTTTGTTTTATTTTGTATTTTTTAATTAAATTTGTGTTATCAATTTAATTTAGGATTGTTTTACGTTATAATGAGTTGTAGTCGTCATCATCATCATCGCATATTAATAAATAAATAAACTCTAGCTAGCTAAAAATCATCGTAATCGTCTAATTGCCACTATTTGATCATCATAGTCATTACCTCTAGCTATCTAATCATCACCAACACTGGCTAGCTTAAATAGGAAACATTCACTTTGTAACAGAAGCAAAGATATCATCGAGTTCAACATAATCATCACCAACATCGAAGTTCAGGACACGGACATGAGACACTAATTAAGAGCATGAACTAGTGCTGCTCCCTCTCAGGTAGAATAGCATAGAACATGTATAGCTCTCCTGATTCATCATACTGGAGCATGCAGATGAATCTGTCTCCTAATCTTGGGTTGCGCTTCTCTGCGATCGTTAACAATTTTGCTCCAATCTTTCACTATTAAGCATTCTTCGCTTTCAGAAATCCTGAATGCACTCATGTGCAATGTAGGATATATTGGCCGTAAGCTAACCATTGACATGTCACCTTTAGTCTCGACCCACTGAGGCACAACTGTCATCGGAAGTCCCTGTTGAAGAACATCGTATAGTAATTAATATAGTAAGCAATGAAAGTTTAGCTTCAAAAATAATGTATGCAAAAGATGCACTAATTAAGGACAAATATCTAAAATCTTACCATCTTTCGATTATAGATGTGACTGTAGTTCAATACGATCATCATTGGTCGCACGTTTGAGTACTAACATTTCTAAGTTCAGGAAAAAAATTTGTCTTGACAGTATTAAGATTCTCAAGCCATGAAACATAATGACTTATCTCCTTGCAGTTTAGTTGAGCCCCGGGGCAGTAGTAGGTCATGTCTACCAAGCGCCGGATATGTTTGCTTGAACCGAAATAAGCTGACAATACAGATTAGTTGTCAACTATTTTTGAATAAACTGTATCAAAGACATAAACATATGCATGCATGGTTGAGAAAAACTCACATAATGGTAGAACTGGAGGCGTTTGCACATCGACCCAGATGTCTATATTACCTTCAATATCATCTTCCGGACGAATATCAAAGGTGACAACCATACCAGGCTCAAATGCATAAGCCTTGCATAGTGCTTGCCAAGTTTTGCATTCAAAATGGGTGTATGTGTCTTCATTATATAATTTGACGTTGAAAGTATACCCATGCTCCGTCTTCAAGTAAACTCTCTTTACCTCCATATCATCTATAGCACTAAAACCTATCTTATCCAAGACAAAAATTCTTGCATGGCAGGGGATGCGCTAGTAGAATAGTGAAAATTTAAAATTATAAATTGAAGTAAATGAAGCATAAGTTTTGCATTCAAATAATAATTGACAAAGTGACTTACGGTATCAACTTCGAATGTCTCATCCAGCTTGATGCTGAAGCGCCTACCATCAACAAGGAAATTTCTGTCGCACAGGCCGCGCTGGTCTTCACAGTGTTCGCACATAATGAAATCTTTTTCGTCGTCAGATGACATTTCCTATGTTCATATAGGTAAAACATTAAACACCTATTACTATCTAACATTAATTAATATCTAGCCAAATATATATTCATCTAACATTTGACATTAATATATCTAACTATATTCATCTCTAACAATTGACATTACTATGTATTTAACTTTTCTATCTAATTCATCTAATATTCGATATTAATCTAACATTTATATAAATTCAAAATATATAAAAAATTAAATAAACAGAAAAACTCATTAACAAATAATATTTTAATTAGATCATCAAATCTCAGATACCTAATTTTTCTTACTAAAAATAAACTAGTTATATTAATTATTGAACTAGTTCAAATCTCATATACCTAAATAAACTAGTTATATTAATTATTGAACTAGTTCAAATCTCATATACCTAAATAAACTAGTTCGACAATTTTCTTACTAAAAATAAACTAGTTATACTAATTATTGAACTAGTTCAAATCTCATATACCTAAATAAACTAGTTCGATAATTTTCTTACTAAAAATAAACTAGTTATATTAATTATTCAACTAGTTCAAATCTCTAGTTCGACAATTTTCTATCTAGCTAATTCATCTAACATTCGATATTAATCAAACATTCGATCATCTAATTAACTTTTCTAAAAAACAGGAAATAAGTAAAAAAATGTGTGTGCGTGTGTGTATGTGTGTGTATGTGTGTGTAGTGTGTACGTATATATGCATGTGTGTGTATGTGTGTACGCGTGCGGCCCTGTACGCCGCCGCCCTGTACGTACGAGCGGGGGCGCCGGCGTACGGGGCGGGGGCGCCGGCGTACGGGGCGGGGGCAGCGGCGTACGTACGGGCGAGGGCGCCGCCATACGGGCCGGGTGCGACGACGACGGACGGTGGCGCGGCGGGTATACGCGAGAGCCAGAGACGTACGGGACCGCGACGGGACGACGACGGACGGCGGCGCGCGGCGTTCGGGGTGGCGGCGACGACGACGGGCGGCGGCGGGGACAGCGACGACGACGACGGACGACGGGCGACGGGCGGCGAGGACGGGTTCAAGCGGCGCGCGAGAGGTTGGAGACGAAAGAAGTGGGGAGATCTAACTGAATTTTCGTAAGTGTTGTATATATAGGAGAGGCCTTTAGTGCCGGTTGGAGCAACCAACCGGTACTAAAGGCCAACTTTGGCCAGGCCAAGAGGCGGGAAGAGCAGGCCTTTAGTACTGGTGTAACACCCTCGATGCGACTATAGCTCCCACGTGTCGAGGCATGACTTAGAGACATAATCGCATTGAAGGCATATGTTGCAAGTTAGGCAATCTTCACAACATCCCATGTAATATGATAATAAAAGGGGAGATAACATAGTTGGCTTACACTCGCCACATCAATCAAGTACATAAATAACATTACATCAACCAAACACTCATGGCCCGACTACTGCACCAAAATGAAAGATAACCCAACACGCGACACGGTCCCAATCATCCCCAACTGGGCACCACTACTGATCATCGGGAAAGGAAACATAGTATCATTGAGAGTCTTCGTCGAACTCCCACTTGAGCTCATACGCGTCTCCTGGAGCGGAATCATCAGAACCTGCATCTGGTGTAATAGTAATCTGTGAGCCACAGGGACTCAGCAATCTCGCACCCTCGCGATCAAGACTATTTAAGCTTATAGGTAAGGCAGGGTAAATATATGTGGAGCTGCAGCAAGCGACTAGCAAATATGGTGGCTATCTTATTCGCAAAAGAGAGCGAGAAGAGGAGGCAAAGCGCGAGCGAGAAACTAGAGAGCAACCTGCGCAAACATTACTCCAACACCGTGTCCACTTCCCGGACTCCGCCGAGAAGAGGCCATCACGGTAACACACTCGGTTGATTCATTTTAATTAATTTAAGGTTCAAGTTATCTACAACCGGACATTAACAAATTCCCATCTGCCCATAACCGCGGGCACGGCTTTCGAAAGTTTAATCCCTACAGGGGGAGTCCCAACTTAGCCCATGACAAGCTCTCACGGTCAATGAAGGAATAGACCTGCTCCCAAGACGTTCCGATCAGACTCGGTATCTCGGTTACTCAAGACACTTCGACAGGTTAAAACAAGACCAGCAACACCGCCCAAATGTGTAAACAAATCCTGATAGGAGCTGCACATATCTTGTTCTCAGGGCACACTCAGATGAGCCAGACATCGGGTAGGCCAGCCTAGAGTTGCCCCTGGTAGCCCCGGACATCGCTCGGTTGGACCAACACTCAGAGGAGCACTGGCCCGGGGGGGCTAAAATAAGATGACCCTTGAGTCTACAGAATCCAAGGGAAAGAAAAGGCTAGGTGGCAAATGATAAGACCAATGTTGGGCATTGCTGGAAAAGCTTTAATCAAGGCGAAATATCAAGGGGTTCCCATTATAACCCAACCGCGTAAGGAACGCAAAATCCGGGAACATAACACTGATATGACGGAAACTAGGGCGGCAAGAGTGGAACAAAACACTAGGCGAGAGGCCGAGCCTTCCACCCTTTACCAAGTATATAGATGCATTAAGATAACATGGCAATATAATGATATCCCAACAAGTAAATAAATGTTCCAACCAGGAACAGCCTTCAATCTTCACCTGCAACTAGCAACGCTATAAGAGGGGCTGAGCAAAGCGGTAACATAGCCAATCAACGGTTTGCTAGGACAATGGTGGGTTAGAGGTTTGACATGGCAATTTGGGAGGCTTGAAAGCAAGTGGTAGGCATCGTAGCAATGGCATAGCAAAAGAGCGAGCAAACTAGCATAGCAAAGATAGTAGTGATTTCGACGGTATGATCATCTTGCCTGCACAGTTGTTAGAGTTGACTGGATCCTCGAAAGCAAACTCAACGGGCTCCTCGTTAGCAAACTCATCTCCCAGCTCTACCCAAACAAGACAAACAAGCAACAAGGATACAATCAACCACGTGCAAGGATCAAGCAATATGATGCAATGATGATATGCTATGCGGGATGCGATGCGGGATGCAAAATGCAAGATATGACAGGAAATGCATGAACCTGGCCTCAACTTGGAAATCCAAATGTGCCACTGGAAAGATGAGATGAAATCGCTTGAAAACGATATAAAGAACGCCGGAATCGGAGTTACGGTTTGGAAAT
Source organism: Triticum dicoccoides (assembly GCF_002162155.2). Lineage (NCBI taxonomy): Eukaryota > Viridiplantae > Streptophyta > Magnoliopsida > Poales > Poaceae > Triticum > Triticum dicoccoides. Next base: position 13,633 of record NW_021179659.1, on the reverse strand, counting down.
GGCAAGCGATTCAAATATGACACCGGTCTGTGATTTACAGCAAGTAGGCATCTAAATGCAACGAAATGAATATGCTACAGCAACCAAACATGACAACAAGATACATGGCAGGGATGCACACAAGATGCTTAAAAAAAGTCTAGCACTGAGCTACGGCCAATTCATCCATTAACAGGTTCAAACAAGCATGGCAAAAGTGCATATGACAAACAGATCTCAGACTTAGTGAAATTAACACTTGTCTAGAATTTCAGATCAGGTAGCCCTCTTCGGAGCAGCAAAACTACATGCTACAGGATCTGAACATGGCAAAGTAAAGTATGGCATGGAGCTACTCAAAGAGCTTAACAAAAGTCCCTTAGTGACCTTGAGCCAAAAGGGATCAAAAAATACATTTGCAAGCACGTGAACATAGCAAAAACATAATCAGTTCTCAGACTTAGTGAAAACTGGCACATGCTGAAATATAACTCAAGTAGGCATGTTTACGAGCTCGATGCACTCACTACAGAGCAAGTCATGGCAAGACAAGCATACACCCATCAAGAAGGCACAAAATTCAATCTAGACATGGAAAGAACAATAGCATAGCATGCACGTATCAACTACAACATCACCGGAAAAATTGCAAACAAGTTGACAATCTGCCCAGATTCACAAAGTAGCAAAAATAGAGCTCGATTGACTCAAGTTAGGGTGCTCCACAATTGTAAACAAAGACATGGATGGATAGAGTACTACAAGATTAACAAAACTCGCTTACTGATCATCCTCAAAAGAGGCACGGATCACTAGGAAACAACAAGAACATATGGCAACATGAGATAAACAGCTCCAGTACTTAGTGAAATCACTAAGTCCCTGAAAACAGAATTAGCAAGTGCACCACTTTGCAAGCTTGCACAAGTCACCACACACATCACAAAAATACATGGGTTGCACCTCTGGAAAGATGACAAAACCCTTAACAAAACATATGTACAACTCATGGGCATAGCATGCACACAATAATCATGGCGAAAATGACAAAAACCTAAACGGAGTAGTAGATCTGACAATTATCTCAAGTAGCCCTCTTCTAACAGCATTTCGGGCACCAAGATGAACTCAAATGAAAATGATGCAATGGAATGAAATGATGTACTCTCTGAGATGAACATTTTGATATGCTATATGCATGAATCGGAGCTACGGATGCAAAGTTACGGGGTCACGAACAGGAGCACTTGGATCAGAAATTCTGAGACTTAGACGAAATTTTACCCCTAGGGTTTACTGTTCATCCGAGATCTGGATCTGCACGTTGCACGAGGTTCGACGCCGGGGTCCTGTTCGCCGGAGTTGGGGACCGCGGTGGCCGAGGAGGGAGGAGGAGGCCGGAGCCGGGTGGTGGCGCGGCGACCACGGCGAGGAGGCGGTCGGCGGCGGCCGGCGTGCGGGCGGAGAGGCGGCGGTGGCGGCTTGGCGCGGCGGCGGCGCGGCAGCGGCTGGCGGCGGCGGCTGGCGGCGCGAGGCGGCGGCAACGCGGGAGGCGGCGGCAACGCGGCGCGGGCCCGAGTGGCAGCGGGGAGGGCCCGCGATGGGCCGCAGCGGGACGACGGAGGAGGCGGCGCGGGGAGGCCACGTGGCAGCCCCTCAGTGGCTGCGGGCGGCGGCGGAGTCCGTCCGGCGAGAAACGGACACGTCCGGTGCGCGCGAGGGGATTTTTTTAGGGTTTCGGGGAGGAAGGAGATCCGAAAACGGAGGGGTGTTTAAATAGGCATAGAGGGAGTTAGGAGAGTCCAAATGAGGTGCGGTTTTCGCCCATGCGATCGTGATCGAATGCTCTAGATGATGGAGAGGGTTTTGGTGGGTTTTGGGCCAAATTGGAAGGGTGTTGGGCTGCAACACACACGAGGCCTTTTCGGTCCCTCGGTTAACCGTTGGAGTATCAAACGAAGTCCAAATGATACGAAACTTGACAGGCGGTCTACCGGTAGTAAACCAAGGCCGCTTGGCAAGTCTCGGTCCAATCCGGAAATGTTTAATCCCCACACACAAAAGAAAGGTAGGAATGACCACCGGAGGAGAACGAAGCGCCGGAATGCAAAACGGACAACGGGGAAAATGCTCGAATGCATGAGACGAACACGTATGCAAATGCAATGCACATGATGACATGATATGAGATGCATGACAACGATAAAAACACATGGAGACAAAGACCCGAACCCGAGAAAATAAAATAACTTAACGCCGGAAACGGCAAGAGTTGGAGTACAAATTGGGAAAGTTACATCCGGGGTGTTACAACTGGGCAGCGCGCCAACAAATTTTTTATATAGTTTTTTCTTTTCTACATTATTTATTTTTTTCTATTTATTTTTGAGTAGTTTTTTATATAGTTTTTTCTTTTCTGCATTATTTATTTTCTTCTATTTATTTTTGAGTAATTTTTTTGTATAGTTTTTTTTATTTTCTGCATTATTTATTTTCTTCTATTTATTTTTGAGTAATTTTTTTGTATAGTTTTTTTATTTTCTGCATTATTTCTTTTCTTCTATTTATTTTCTTTTGGAAATTGAATGCTACATACTGAACAATTAGGTAAATGACCGAAAAACAACAAATGATGTCAGAACATGTTGGAAATTGATGACGTCGCTTTGAATGCTGCATACTGAACACAAAAGAAGTCCGGAGTTTAATTAAGTTTAAAAAACATTGAAGTGGCCGTGTAACAGATGAGTTCTCGTTCGAAACCCTGATACTCCGAAATAGTATGTCCAATTTGTACACGAAGTGCGTCTAGTTTTTGCCGTGACCCTCTCTACTCTTTCGCGCATGCTATGCGGGTGATATGATGATACCATGCCAAGTTTCAACATTTTCAGAATTCATTTTGTAGTGATTTTCAATTTCATGGTCATTTAGCTCTCTAAACAATTAGGTAAATGACCGAAAAACAATAAATGATGTCAGAACATGTTGGAAATTGATGACGTTGCTTTGAATGCTGCATACTGAACACAAAAAAGTCCGGAGTTCAAATAAGTTATTAAAAATAAAAAGAGGTGCAATGCTGGTTAATTTGCTTCAAGCCATTCGGAATAGTGTAGACTGCACTGCACATAGCTATTCCGCAAGGTTTGAAGCTAATCAACATGTAGGTGAGCATTGCAACTCTTTGTCATTGTCTGTGCACTCACGGCTTATAAACCGCTCATACTTCCTCTCTCTTGGCGAGGTGGGACTAAAAATCAGCTTACAAAGAAACTCTAGTACCGGTTCATGGCATGAACCGGTACTAAAGGTCTTCGTGGGGTCCCCAGACTGACCATAGCCAGACACAGACTAAAGGTTACCCATGAACCGGTACTAATGACGCCCGCCCGCCTAGCCGTTGGAACCGGCACTAATGGTCACATTAGTGCCAACTCAAATTCAAACCGGCACTAATGTGCTTCACATTTGACCCTTTTTCTACTAGTGATGGTGGAGCGGGGCACCGCACACGGCTAAGAGACGATCAACTTGATCAACTTGTGTGTCTAGAGGTGCCCCCTGCCCCTGTATATAAAGGAGCAAGGGGGGAGGCGGGCGGCCTAGGAGAAGGGCGCGCCAAGGGGGGAGTCCTGCTCCTACCGGGAGTAGAACTCCTCCTTTCTTAGTTGGAGTAGGAGAGAAGGAAAGAGGAGGAGAGGGAGAAGGAAAAGAGGGCTGCACCCCTTGTGCAATTCGTACCAGAAGGGGGGCGCAGGCCTCCTTCCTTTTGGCCTATCTCCTCTATTTCCGTATGGCCCAATAAGGCCCATATACTCCCCGGCGAATTCCCGTAACTCTCTGGTACTCCCAAAAATACCCGAATCACTCGGAACCTTTCCGAAGTCCGAATATAGTCGTCCAATATATCGATCTTTACGTCTCGACCATTTCGAGACTCCTCGTCATGTCTCCGATCTCATCCGAGACTCCGAACTCCTTCGATACATCAAAACATATAAACTCATAATATAATTGTCATCGTAGCGTTAAGCGTGCAGACCCTACGGGTTCGAGAACTATGTAGACATGACCGAGACACATCTCCGGTCAATAACCAATAGCGAAACCTGGATGCTCATATTGGCTCCTACATATTCTATGAAGATCTTTATCGGTCAGACCGCATAACAACATATGTTGTTCCCTTTGTCATCGGTATGTTACTTGCCCGAGATTCGATCGTCGGCATCTCAATACCTAGTTCAATCTCGTTACCGGCAAGTCTCTTTACTCGTTCCGTAATACATCATCTCGCAACTAACTCATTAGTTACAATGCTTGCAAGGCTTAGGTGATGTGCATTACCGAGAGGGCCCAGAGATAACTCTCCGACAATCGGAGTGACAAATCCTAATCTCGAAATACGCCAACCCAACAAGTACCTTCGGAGACACCTGTAGAGCACCTTTATAATCACCTAGTTACATTGTGACGTTTGGTAGCACATAAAGTGTTCCTCCGATAAACGGGAGTTGCATAATCTCATAGTCATAGGAACATGTATAAGTCATGAAGAAAGCAATAGCAACAAACTAAACGATCAAGTGCTAAGCTAACGGAATGGGTCAAGTCAATCACATCATTCTCCTAATAATGTGATCCCATTAATCAAATGACAACTCATGCATATGGTTAGGAAACATAACCATCTTTGATCAACGAGCTAGTCAAGTAGAGGCATACTAGTGACACTCTGTTTGTCTATGTATTCACACATGTATTATGTTTCCGGTTAATACAATTCTAGCATGAATAATAAACATTTATCATGATATAATGAAATAAATAATAATTTTATTATTGCCTCTAGGGCATATTTCCTTCAGAGACACGGCGACGGGAAACTCCGACCCGCGGCGAGGGCGGCGACCTGCGTGGTGGGGGTGGGGCAGGTGGTCGGGGATTGACCGGAGGCGTGGGTGCATGTGGGCTGCATGCGGCGCTCCCCTTTTTTCTTCTGACGAGGATTGTGTGCGTGAGGAAGGAGAGAATTGACTTTTTTGCGAAGGGATACCCCCCTTTTTTCTTCTGACGAGGAATGCGTGCGTGAGGAAGAAGGAGAGAGTTGACTTTTGTGCGAAGGGATAAGGCTAATCTGAGGGCCTCTGGCCTTGATCTAATTACAAGCATCCCATCTCAAGAAATGAAAATTTTAAGTTGATGGGCAACACCTGAGGGACCAAATGGCAAGCCATTGTGGTGGTCTCTCTCCCATAAAAAATAAATTTAATATCATTGTGGGCACATGATTCACATATCAAATATTAAACTGATAAGAACAGATACTACACTTGATCTTAGCCAAAAAGCCGAGAAAGATATGAGTTGAACCGCTGCCCTACCCCTCTATTTATCCCCTCCTACCGGACGCAGCTTCGGTGCCTTAAAGGCACCTGCCTTTGGGTCACTGACATGTGGGCTAGCCACTTATTGGGCCCACATGTCATAGACACAAAGGCAGGTGCCTTAAGGCACTGAAATATAGTCCCCTCCTACCCTCCTATCCTCTCCTCGCCTAGCGAGGTGGTACTAAACGAACTGCTCGCGCCTGACGGTACAATGCCACCAAGCCAGCCTCTTGCGTGGGCCTAAACATAGAAGGCCTTTTGCAAGGCCTATTTTACGATCACAGCGCTGGCTAATGAGTTGCTCGCGCCGCTGTTTTGTGATCACAGCGCTGGCGAACGCCACGGCTCGAGGGGCAGTCTGCCGAGAATCAGCCGCGTGCACACGCCCGGAGCTATATATATCTACAGCTAAGAGCATCTCCAGCCGCGCCCTCAACAAGACCCCCTAGGCGACTTTTCGGCCGCCGGTGCTAAAAAATCGGCCCAGTCACGCCCCAAGGACCCAATTTTCGTCGGCTCGGGCTGAAATTGGCGCCGGCGGACCCAACCCAAATCCGGCTTGCTGGGGGGGCGCTCGGGGGCGCTGGGCGAATCGTTTTTGGCGTGAAAGAGCCACGGGCCCTCCTTGCCAGCGACTCGTCTCGCTTCTCGCCGCTTCATCGTCCTCATCGCCTTGTTTCCCGCGGCGAATCAATGCCAAAGCTGCCACGCGCTGCCGCACCGGTCAGCCTCCGTCGTTGATGCCTCACGGGCGGCGCAGTGAAGGCGTGACGACGCGTGTCCCCGCGCATGCCACGCGTAGACGCGGCGGCCACGCGTGCTCGCGGAGCCTCCACCTATATAAGCCGACCCCCAGCGCGCCGGTGGCACGCACAGAGTCTCCACCGCTGACGCACCCTCTCTCCCCTTCCTCCCTCTCCCCTCGCCGTCCCAGTTCAAAGAAATGGCCGAACGATTCCCAGGCGACGACGCGGCGGCGAACGGCTTCAGCCGCCGCCACCTTCACGAGGACGAAGCTTGGCTCCTCTTCGAGACCGAGTACCCGGTCTTGCCGGACATGCGGGTGCCCGAGGCGTGGAGAATCAGCGCCGGCGGGGTCCCGGTGCCACCACCGCCCACCGGGGTGGCACGGCGTGCGGAGATCGCACGTATCCGCGCCTCCCTGCCGCGGGCGGCGAGGGAGGGGCCGCGCTACGTCCCCGACAGTCCGCTCTGGGAGCCGTACTTCCGCCGCCGTCACGCCGAGCAGCTCGAAGCCACCAACGCTGGAGGCCGTCCTTGAGTACATCGAGGGCGGCAACACGCCGAGGCTGGAGTACCGCGAGCCCCCGTCCTTCTCTCGCCGCTGTGGGAGCTCGTGGACGCCGAGGCGCATGGACCCTGGGGCGTCCTCCTCCTCGTCCGGTCGGTCGACCGGCTCTCCCTGCCTCCGCCCCGTCAAGCCGGAGCCCCAGGACACGCGTGTCAGCCGGCGCACCCGCCGCTCCGGTGTCCGCATCGCCGACTCCACCCCCGCCTCTGGCCGCCTCGTCTTCGTCGCGCCCAAACCGGAGCCCAGCCTCCCCCCGGAGTACGAGGAGCTAGCTCGGCGCGGCTTCTCCGACGAGGACGCCCTATGGTGGGCGCGCGACGACTACCTCCGCGACGAGATGGTCCGGCAGCGCCGGGCCCTGGAGGAGATCGCCGCCCTCAAGCGTGGGCGCGAGGACGAGCACGGCGTCGTGATCCTCGACAGCGACGACGACGAGGACGCCGCCGGACCGTCCAACCCGTCGCGCCAACCGGGGGAGGGTTGCAGCAGGGATGGCGGCCGCGGCGGAGGCGACGACGACGACAACGGCGGCGGCGACTACACACGGTTCTATAGCCTCCTCGGCATGTAGAACGGCAACGAGCGGCGAGGCGAGGGAGACGGCGGGCCTAGTAGTGTGTTTTTTTTCTTTTTTGTAAAATATTTTAAATATGTATAAACTCTCGCCGTGTTTGGTTGAATTTGGTTTGAACTTGCCGAAATATGTATGAACTCGCCGAAAATGGTTGAATTTGCGCCATGTTTGTGCCTCATTTTAATTTTCACAAAAATTCGTGGGCGCCGCGACTGGGTGGCATCACGCCCCCAGCGCGCGTTTTGCGCCGGTGCGCCCCAGGGGCGATTTTTAGCGCCTCCTTGAGGGCCAACGGCTGGAGATGCTTTAACCATCACGGGTCACGGCCGAGCGCTGTTGTCAGTAGCGGGCGGAATCCGGGCTCAGTTCCACCATCCTTTCTGAAAGAGCAATTCTGCAAGTGCGTTCATGAGTTATTCAGAACATAGGTTGCTGCAGTCTTCTCTGAATTCACGAGTTATTATTCAGACATTCTCCACCCTCAAAGAACTCAGCAGACCGGATGTCCATTATTAACAGAAAGGCCATGGGATGAGTCGCTAATGATGGAAGTCAGGGACGTCACACAGAAGTTCTTTCAGCTCCCTCACGAGGAAAAATTGAAGATCAAAATGACACCTCAGAGTGATTATAGGTGTGATATCTGAATAAAAACCCAACTCTTCTTGTAGCTAGTTGGTTGGTCCTTGGAATATCTCTACATAAGTACATATGCAATGAACTTTCTTGTGGTCTATCATCAGAGGGTATCAGAGTGGGAGAAAATGTTACCAAGGGTAAACCTAATATGCATGAAGCAATTCATGTAAGTTCATCTGTCCCTCAATTTCTTGTAATACTTGTTTAAATTGTTCTGTCATTTTTAGCTAAACCCTTAGAAAATTTTGCAAGGCTACATGCCTATCGAACCGGGCAGATATGGTAATCATGCTAAACCAATGGAAGAATCTAATTTGTGGTATGTTTTCAACTTCCCTTCTCTGTTTTTCTTTAGGATCCCTTCTCTGTTCTTTTCTCTGAAGGTATATTTTAGAGAGCCGTCGTCACATTTTTTTCAGAAAACGGTTCACTGCCTGCTTTTCTGAAGGTAACACTGTTAGACACCTATTGATGTCAGTATGTTCACCATGTAAAAAAATGCTCCTTTACTACTTAATACGCTTTAAAGAGCTGAATAGTTTATCTTCCATGCAGGCCAGATTATCCATCAAATTTTGACACGCTGCTGGAAAACTATATAAGCCTTCTACAAAGTCCACTTATCTGAATTACTTATTCTTTTATGCTCATCGATCGTATCTGACAGTGTTTATCATGCCATTTTTTATTTCAGATCTTTCAAGGAAGATCATGCGAGGCATAGCCTTGGCACTGGGCGCGCAGTTGGATGCTTTCGAAGGCGGAACAACAGGAGATGCTTTCTGGGTTCTCAGATTGATTGGCTATCCATTCTCAGCTGGCATCCCACCACGCATTGATATTGGATGGTAAGCACACAAAAAAACATATTTGTCTTATGCTTACTTGGGTGGATACATCTGATTGCTTTTCTTCGATACACCATGCATCCTATGATCAATTCAGTGGAGCTCACACAGATTATGGTTAGTACATTGTATCGTGTTCTTTAAGTCAATACTAGAACACTGTATCGTGTTCTTTAAGTCAATACTAGAATAATATGTTTGCCTTTTTAGGAAAAACGCACATGGTATTTTTCAAAACATTAAACCAAAAATCCTGGGGGGAATACTTTTCCTCATTTTGTTAAACTGCAGGCCTTTTTGACACTGGTGAATCAGGACGGTGATATCTGTGCTCTTGAGATACTTATTACTTCACTAGCACACATATCTTGTACTATTATCCATCTATGCCCTCTGTTTCCTCTGTCAAGAAGCAAAGAGATTGATCTGCTGAAACTCTTTAGTAAATTTGGTATCAGGTAAGGAACCAGTCTGGTGAGTGGATATAAGCCAAGCCCGTACCCGGGACCTTAGTTTGCAACATCGGAGACATGCTGAAGGTTTCCTTGTTTGCAACTTCACTGAATTTTATCTGTTTTATCCGCCTAATTCAGTCTTTTCTTGTAGCAACCTTATCAATTGTAAATCATTTTCTTGTAGCTATCAATATTTATTGATGTTAATGTTCACAATGCAACGAAATACTTAATTTTTTTCGACCAATAAGAAGTACTTAATTAATGTGCTTTAAAGAAGTGAATTGTTTATCTTCCATGCCGGCCAGATTATCAATCAAGATTGTACGCGCTGCTGGAAAACCATATAAGCCTTCTACGAGGTCGACTTATATGAATCACTTTGCTTTATTTTTTTAGAGGAATCTGAATCACTTTGCTTATTCTTTTATGCTCGTCAACCGTATCTAGTAATGTTGATCATGCTATTTTTCATTTCAGATCTCTGAGTTATGTTTCAATTTCTGAAACATGTTCAGAACCAAATCACATGATGATATGCACAAGAAAAACAGTCGGACATTTCTGGCAGTCAGATGCCGAGAACTTAGACAGTATCCAGTCCCATTTTCTTTGTTGGGGAGCCACAGGTGGGTTTTGGCCGCACTACAGTTACGTATGTGGGTGGCCATCGTGCTGCAGAAGTGCAGAGTGCAGACTTCAGACCAACCACCACAATCATCAAAAACTCATCGCGCTGGCCTGATTGTTGAGCGGAAACAGGCGACACTGTTACTTACTCACGGGCTCATTTGTTGCCTTCCACCTTCGTCAGTGGGTTATTCATGTGCTCTCTGAATGTAATAGCATAAGAGGGGCTGACGAGGTGTTGTGGTCACCGTCCTGTGCTACAAACTGGCAGCAACAAACAACAAACCGAATGCTTCACCTCAAAGGCTTGGACACAGATTGAGTTTCAAGCATCTTCATCTCAATCTCATCTCAAGATATTAAAATTTAAACTTAATTTGGTTGGGGTACGCCTGCCCAGGCAGTAGTGCAACACACTAGGCGACACCTGAAGGACCCAATGGCAAGCCATTGTGGTGGCCCCTCCCCCATAAAAAATAAATTTAATATCGTTGTGAGCACATGGCCCACATATCAGATATTAAACTGATAAGAACAGATACTACACTTGATCTTAGCCAAAAGGCCGAGAAAGGTATAATTTGATCTGTTGCCCTGCCCCTCTACTTGTACCCTCCTCGCCCTCCCGTCCCCTCCTCGCTAAGCGAGGTGGTACTAAACTAACGACCTGCAGCGGACGTTGCAATGCCACCAAACCAGCCTCTTCCGTGGGCCTAAACAAAGAAGGCCTTTTGGCAAAGGCCTATATAACCGGCCTGATTTGCCCCTGGATTGCTGTTTTGCGATCAGAGTTGGCGAACGTTGTCGGACTGCTGACAGTGACGGGAGGAATCCAGGCTCAGTTCCCCATCTTTTCTGAAAGAGAAATTCTGCAGTGCGTTCGTGAGTTATTCAGAACATAGGTTGCTGCAGACTGGATGTTGGAGTGTGACGGAAGAAGTTGTTCTCCTTGAGGACATCCGGCTCTGATCGATACATGTTTATCCTTGGAAATTTCTCTTTTCCGTGCCAATCGTGTTACGGAGATTTCTCGCCCTAGGCAGCAGATGCACTGTTTGTTTATCTAAAAAGTGAGCTCTGTTTTCCTCTTTGCATGATCAGGTATCAGCCCGCTCGTCGACAAGATCGACGACCCTGACATGGCCGACCAAAAGTATGCTGGACGACGCTTGCAGGGAGGCCGGATTCTTCTATGTGGTAACCGCTCGTTCAACTTTGTGATGCCAAGTAATTTGGACCTGTAAGCAAACTATGTATACTAACTTTTATGTTGTTGTGGTATCTCAACTAAACATGGAAATAAACAGCATCAACAGTTTACAAACAAAATACTGTGCTGTCACCAGTAGTAGAGTGTAAAATACTGTGTGTGTGTGTCTGTGTGTGTGTGTGTGTCATGTTCAGTTGTTGTGTGCATCTGGTCTTTCCCCTTCTGTTTTATGAGCAAAACTGGTTCTAGATGCTGCTCAACTCATCTGTTGAGTCCTAATTAACCATGCCAAATGATGACTGTGTATTATCAACAGAAAGGCCATGGGATTTTGGACTCGCTAATGATGGAAGTCAGGGACGTCACATGCATGTTCTTTCAGCCCCCTCGTGAGGAAAAACTGAAGATCAAAACGACTCCTCAAAGTGGTTATAGGTGTGATATCTAAATAAAAACTTAGCTTTTCTTGTAGCTTGTTGTTTGGTCCTTGGAAAACCACTACATATGTAAATGAACTTTCTTATGGTCTATAGTCACAGGATATCAGAGAGTGGGAGAAAATGTTACCAAGGGTAAACCTGATACGCACGAAGCAATTGATGTAAGTTTACATCTGTCTCTGAATTTCTTGTCATGATTGTTTAAATTATTCTGTTTTTTTAGCTAAACCATTAGAACAAAAAATTGCAGTGCTACACACCTATAGAACCGGGCAGATATGGTGATCTTGCTAAACTAATGGAAGGATCTAATTTGTGTGTTTTCAACTTCCTTTCTCTGTTCTTCTTTAGGGGTCCCTTCTCGGTTCTTTGTTCTGAAGGTATATTTTAGAGCACCGTGATCGCATTTTTTGAGAAAGCCGTTCACTACCTGTTTTTTTTGTGCATTAGAAAATCCTGTAACATTATTATACACCTATCAATATTTATTGATGTTAATGTTCACAATGCAAAGAAGTACTTAATTAATGTGCTTTAAAGAACTGATTGTTTATCTTCCATGCAGGCCAGATTATCAATCAAAATTTGACGCACTGCTGTAAAACCATATAAGCCTTCTACGAAGTGGACTTATCCGAATCACTTTACTTTACTTTTTTGAGAGGAATCTGAATCAATTTGCTTATTCTTTTATGCTCGTCAACCGTATCTAACAGTGTTGATCATGCCATTTTTCATTTCAGATCTTTCAAGGAAGATCATGAGAGGCATAGCCTTGGCACTGGCTGCGCCTTTGGAGGCGGAGTGGCGGGAGATGCTTACTGGGTAAAGCGGGGCATAAAGCCTTTTTCGGTAGTGATGCTTACTGGGTTCACAGATTAATTGGCTCTATCCAGTCTTAGATGACATCCCACAAGAGGAACACACTTATATTGGATGGTAAGCACACATATACCCTAAAAAAGAAGTTATCTTGTGGCATGTTGATACATCCCACTCTGTTTTTCTTCTCTATTCCAGTAGATCTCACACAGATTATGGTGAGTACACCACTCTTGGTTTAACATCATTGTATTTACAGCAATTGATTATGGTGAACGCTTCTCTATTCGGTGAAGAAAACGGGTAGCGTTCCCAAGTACGATAAGGTGGTGTACAGGGAGCACCTGGTGCAGAATGTTCCCATAAAAAATAAATTTAATGTCATTGTGAGGATGTACCCCACATATCAAATATCAAATATTAAACTGATAATAACAAATACTACACTTAATCTTAGCCAAAAGGCCGAGAAAGGTATGAGTTGAACCGCTGCCCTGCTCCTCTATTCGTACCCTCCTCGTCCTCCTGTCCCTTCTTCGCCGAGCGAGGTGGTACTAAACTAACCACCTGCGGTGCGGAGTGCGGACGGTGCAATGCTAGCCTCTTGCGCGTGGGCCTTAAACAAGGAAGGCCTTTTCGGCAAGGCCTGATTCACGCGCCTCTTGCTGTTTTTTTTGAAGGGAACGCGCCTCTTGCTGTTCTGCGATCACCGCCCTCTTGTTTTCGGCAAGGAGGGGCAGACTGCGGAGAACGCGAGCCGCGTGCACACGGTTACGGGCGGAGCTATGTCGGACTGCTTCAACCAAAATATGTATGTACTGCTGACAGTCACGGGCGGAATCGGGGCTCTATTCCGCATCCTTTCTGAAGGAGAAATTCTGCAGTGTGTTCATGAGTTATTCAGGATATATGTTGCTGCGGTCTTCTCTGAATGCACGAGTTATTATTCAGACATTCTCCGCCCTCTCTGAACTCAGCAGGCTGGATGTTGGAGTGTGACGGAACAACTACTTCTCCTTGAGGACATGTAGCTGATCGATACATGTTTGTCCTTGGAAAGTTCGCTTTTCCGCACCTGTCGTGCTAAGGCGATTTCTCGCTCTAAGCAGGTGATATGATTGATGCACTGTTTGTTTATCTCAAAAGTGAGTTCTCTTTTCCTCTTTGCAGGTGATATCAGCACGCTCGTCGACAAGATCGACGACCCTGACATGGCCGCCTACGAAGGTTTGCTGGACGACGCTTGCAGCGACGCCGGATTCTTCGGTGTGGTGATCACTCGTTCAACTTTGTGGTGGCAATGTGGACCGCTAAGCAGGCTATGCAAAACT
>NW_021179658.1:0-1472 GCF_002162155.2 Triticum dicoccoides | reverse complement strand
TGTTTCCTGCGAGCAAACGAAGAACAAGCAAGAAACTGAGATTGCAATCTGGATATTGCGAATATAAGATGAAAGCTTTATTGATCAAGGTGGGGTTCTGTGACGCCTTTGTCTGGTCGTTGAACACAAACGAAGTACGCGAAGTTGCAGCTATGGCGAACTTTTAATCTAAACAAAACCCAAAATCTAAACGATGCCCTAAGGGCTGTATATATGGAGGAAGAGGGGGGAATTTCGTGGCCCTTGGTGGAGGGGTCCGAAATCAACCCTATCTCTTGTTTCCCCACACATACGGACTCTAAAAATAGCCTATACTTATGTATTTCGAAATTACATGGGCCTGGCCCAATAATAAGGTGACGCAGCACCTAAAATAGCCTAGGGACGAAATTTATGAAGTGGCATCTTGTATATTTCGTCCAAGGCTTCATGCACCCATTATGGTGGCTTCAAAGTCCTGAAATCATCACTTGTAACTCAGTTCTTGTTCCCCTTGCGCATGCCATCATCTCCATGCTTGTTCTTGCTCCAATGTTCATCCTTCTCCAAGCTAGGCCCTTCATTTGTAAGCAAAACAAATGTATCCAATTTAGGCAGCATCATATTCTCATGAACATTAGAATCATTACCAAGAAACGAAAGTACCTGGTAATTTAGTTGGCGTGCGCGAGCTCTAGTAATTGGTCCAGTATGTATAGCAGCAGGGCCTGTGGGTGTAACAATGGTATTGATGTCCTCATCACTATACTTATGTATTTCGAAATTACATGGGCCTGGCCCAATAATAAGGTGACGCAGCACCTAAAATAGCCTCGGGACGAAATTTATGAAGTGGCATCTTGTATATTTCGTCCAATGCTTCATGCACCCATTATGGTGGCTTCAAAGTCCTGAAATCATCACTTGTAACTCCGTTCTTGTTCCCCTTGCGCATGGCATCATCTCCATGCTTGTTCTTGCTCCAATGTTCATCCTTCTCCAAGGTAGGCCCTTCATTTGTAAGCAAAACAAATGTATCCAATTTAGGCAGCATCATATTCTCATGAACATTAGAATCATTACCAAGAAACGAAAGTACCTGGTAATTTAGTTGGCGTACACGAGCTCTAGTAATTGGTCCAGTATGTATAGCAGCAGGGGCTGTGGGTGTAACAATTGTATTGATGTCCTCATCATCCTCCCCTTCTTGAAATGAAGTCGTCCTCGACGGAAGTTCATCTTCCTCACCCAAATAAGGCTTCAAATCTGCAATGTTAAAAGTGGGACTAACCCCAAAATCTGCAGGCAGCTCAAGTTTATATGCATTATCATTTATTTTCTCTAACACCTTAAAGGGACCATCAGCACGTGGCATTAACTTTGATTTGCGCAAATCAGGAAATCTATCCTTACGCAAATGTAACCAAACAAGATCTCCAGGTGCAAACACAACATGTTTTCTACCCTTATCTCCAGCAAGTTTATATTTAGCA
>NW_021179657.1:0-3035 GCF_002162155.2 Triticum dicoccoides | reverse complement strand
GTTAGCCCGCTACAGCCCGGTTTACCGGAGTCCTGCTAGCCCAGTGCTACAGCCCGGACCCACTTGCTGATGACCGACACGTTCGAAGCTGGGTCATGGATGCCTGTCCCTGTAAGTCTGTGCCACTTTGGGTTTACGACTAGTCATGTCAGCCCGGGCTCCTTATCATATGGATGCTAGCGACACTATCATATACGTGAGCCAAAAGGCGCAAACGGTCCCGGGAAAAGGTAAGACGACACCCGTGGGGATACCGTGCGTGAGGCCGCAAAGTGATATGAGGTGTTACCGGCTAGATCGATGTGACATCGAGTCGGGGTCCTGACACAACCTTAACTGAAACTAGCAGGGGCACTTAACAACCAAAGCTGAACGCAGTATGAGTACTTATACAGGTTCAACCGTACAAAGCATGCCTGGAACAGTGCTACTTTGCCTACAGGCTACAGTTAACCAAGGGTGAGGCCTCCAAGCCCCAGGACAAGGCCCAGGTGCCACCCCATGCATCCACAACCTTCTGAAAGCGGCTTCATCTTGCAACATGGTTAATAAACAGGATATTCACTTTAGAGCCATGGAAAAGCATGAACATAATCTTCTGTCATATTCTCCAAGATGGACGGGCCTTCATTATCTGAGACCACCCACGAATAAGTATCTTTTTGCCTCCAAGGGGAATTGAGTAGGTCGACATAAACATCATGTTGTGACCAAGAACAAGTCTGACCTGACCATGGTCAGGCATCTGTATAGGAACAATAGAACACAACAGTTCCTATTTCAAGAAGATCACAGCTGTAAAAGTGTGTATAAGCAATAGTTTATGAACAACATATATAACAGAAAACTGCTCGTAACATAAGTTTCTCGACACAGTTGGACCTGTTCAACGAGTGCAGCAATGGCACACATATCCCACGTGACCTTCCACCATTGAAACGCCCCACAAGGACCTCAAGACGATCAATAAAGTGTAGGAACATGTGGATGTCGATCCAGTCAACTTCAGAGCCATTAGGAACAGCCGAGTTACTACAGAGTAACAAACGAGCAGACTGCATAACTCTAAAAAAACCTACACGTGCCACCAATTATAAGAAAATATTAGTTAGAAGTAGCATCTTCGTGAGAGATTCGTTTCTACTTCTAAAGTTAAATTGTGATTAGTTAGACAGAATAGGTGGATTAAGAAGTAATCGAGGCAACAAGTAAGAACCAGATAGAAAACTGACATGGATGAACAATTGGAACGATGTCGGGGTGGAAGATCACAGTGAAGATGAGACCAGGTTCTGCTATTTCCATCAACATTCGTGCGCCAACTTTCAGTCCATAACACTTGAGAAGTTTATGCAAGTTCGGCCTTAAAAAAGCAGCGATCTTCTTGGTTCATGAACCCAACTCGGAAGCAATATCCATGGATTGTCATCACTGTGACCATTAAACTAGTGTATTCAGTTATGGCAAGGCCGACATCTTAAGTACATGTGTTCTGGCAGAGCAAATAATACACTGCAGGAAAAAAATATGAGAACACTACATGTTCAAAAAAACCCAACCCTCCCGGATAGAGAAGAGGATTCTAGGAACATACTGTGCATGTTTCAAAATTGTGTGGTAGGATGAGAAGGAACAAGTGTGGCGTCTCGCCGTGCGTGCAGAAATCTGTAGGGTACTCGCACTTTGGGCACTACAACTGAAACACACTAGATTCAGTACGAAGAAAAATGCATCAACGACAGTGGCTGCTATCCTAGGATTACCTGCGACCAAGTTCGGCAGTTGCGTGTTGCTACTGAAGAATTTCAAAGTTGATTTGGACCAGCTCTCCGTGCTGAGAAAGTTCGATTTTGACATCATCCCCACCACAAGATATGATTTAGATTTGAACCTTGACTATCCATTAGCATCAATCATCATTCGACCATCCTTTGTACTTACGGTATATTGAGCAGGTTCATTCACACCAAGGTTGCGCATGGTAAGAGAAACTTGGCCGCGGCCACCCGGATTGTTGAATGACTCCCTCGTTGCTCTAGAAATTCTCTGTTTGAAAACAAGAAGACATACCCAAATAGTTAGATCAACACAGTGAATCATGTGAAACAACATGGAAAGAAAAAAACGAAGCACTTGGGCGGCCAATGCTTACCAAGAAGGTGGACATGTCGGTTTTTGCAAGGACTTTGGTATGTGAAGTGCGAACTGCAGCGTAGTCTGTTGCCGGTGCAACTGCACGGGCCAGACCAAATGCAAGTGCAAGTGTTGGTGTAGGTGTCGAAGCCGCTGCTGCTGTCGTAGATGGTGCTCCTTGTAGAGCTGGTGCCGGTGTCGATGCCCGATCCTCCAGTAGATCATACGGATCCGATGACGCGGTCGGTGCCCAATCCTCAGCTGGATCAGGATGAGCGGCTGCCGCTGTCAGTGATAGAGCAACTGTCGGTGCTCGATCTGTGCGAGACAGCGGCGATCGTGTTTGGTCTGCTATGATCATCTTTCTAACTTGACTAGGATCCGTGACCGTGATCCATTTTTTTCTTCATTTCTTTTAAACGCGAGAAGGACTAATTATGGCATTTTTGTTAAACCAAACTGTCGTTCATCATAGGAATTTAGCTTGTACTCAGACAACAGACTGATGCAATTTTTTCCAGTAATATAAGTGATGGACAGTGCCTTCGTTACTGACACGACATAAGAAGTGAAACCGGCAAAAATAGCCATCATAGAGCAAGCCAAACGGTTTATTCTGAGATGAATGTCACATGGCAAAACCTGCATCGTAAAATTAGAGGAAAAGAAATAAAACATGACATTAAATCAATAAGATTTAGACAGTAAATCAATATGATTTACTTGATGAGACACGAGTGAATCCTTACGAGGAAATCACTATGTTGCAGTACTAAACAGAAGATTGATCGTCCAACTAAGCGTGGCATGCAGGGGCCCTACCTACTCCCACAAGCAGGACAGTCCAAAGGTCATGAAAAATCGTAAGGACCGAACATCCATGGGACTGGAAATCCTGGTGG